>NC_089851.1:18871969-19034469 GCF_036373705.1 Amia ocellicauda | reverse complement strand
GCTATTACAGAGGTCCTTCAGGATATACAATACAAGGTGATTACCACTTGTACTTTTCCTTGTTATTACAGCAAATAAGCAACATAAATGCAGTTGCTTAGATTTTAAGAAAAGAAACCTAGTAACCAGTGAATCCATCTTTTAATGTTTGTACTAGTAGATAACAGCACAAATGTATTAATAGAGTAATGGGCAGCTAACGTAGGAAGAAGAGTTATTCCTTGACAACCGAAAAACACACAGAAACCTTATATCTCATATTCTATGGAAAACCAAGGCAAAAAATGTCAATGTTAAAGGTTAAGGAGGGCCCTGTATATCTATCTATCTATCTATCTATCTATCTATTGATATAATATATATTACTGAAACAGGAGAAAAATTAAATATAAATAATAATAGTTGTGTGCATATATATATATATATATATATATATATATATATATATATATATATATATATATATACATACACACACACACCTATTATTATTTATATTTTGTATATATATATATATATATATATATATATATATATAATAAAGGCAGGTGAAGTATATTAAAATATATTTTGTGAATTGATTCTTAGTAAAATGCCTTATTCTATTAATTTCCCTGAAAAGCTTTATGATTTCCAGTATTAGGTTACTGAGGGACAAACAATACAATTAAGTGATGCTTTAATTTGTAACCTTTGCTTTAGAAACACTAAAGATTCACACCTGAACTCTTCACAGATATATGTGTAGATAATTATTTAAGTGTTGTGCAAATTGTATAGGTGATTGTGTGGTAAAATGTGTAGTTAAGGTCTTTCAGGGCAACAAGAACGTGTTTAACAGCAAAAGTGGTATGTACAAGTCTGGCCTTTTGTTTATCAATCCAGGGGAAGACAAAACTCATTCCGTGCTTTAATCCCAACACATTGCTGCCAGGTAAGTGAATTATTAAGCCTTCTTCTTGGGTGATTGATATCATTCTGATATTATCCCCTGTGTGATAACTATCAACTATATTCTCAGTACACTACCATATCAGCCAGCAGCTAAAGGTTCCGGTCCTGCCTATGACATTTTCATATATCTGGTAGTTTTACAGTACGTCAATAATTTCAAAATTGTACTGAACCAGTGGCCAAACACTTCCAGCTTTCTTTGTCTTATTGCAATAACTGTTAACCAGCATAAGGCATTTCATACAGTGATTGAATGCTAATATGAAAGTTAAATTCATCCATGAACATGATCCCTTTTGGGGCTGTGCGTGTTTTCTTCTTTTAGACCCTCTCCTTCGGGATTATTGGGTTTATGAGGGCTCTCTCACCATGCCTCCTTGCAGTGAAAATGTCACATGGATATTATACCGTTATCCTTTGACGGTGTCACAGATGCAGGTAAGTACACCGCCAGCTCAGCAACCTCGTTCTTTGTGACTCAAAGGTGATATTGGGCCAATGTTCATTTTTGCTAATGAGAGGCCTCTGTAAAATACATCACAGCACTCCGCCACTTTCAAGTAAAGGTTACTGGCAGCGCTTTAAGTCATCCTGCTACAGGAGAAACAACACAAAGGTCACACATGAAATGCGTGACACATATCTTTTTTCATGTACACTTCAAACAGGTCATTGGAGAAGCCTGGAAATGGCATCAATGAAAAGCTATAAATAATAATAATACATAAACAGATGAATAAATAAAGAAATAAGAAAAACAGTTGTGCTGTCCGTGTTGGGATAGCAGAGTGCTGCCTCATTTTGATTTCCCTGGAACAAAAGTTCAAAGACATAACAGAACTGAAAGAAAGAAAGAAATGAACGATGGGGCTCATTCAGGAAAAATGGGAATAAAAAATCATGCGTGTACGTCATATCTCATTGTTGGAAAGCTCTATTTATATATAGTAAATGTTGAAGATGTTATACAGTGTATTAAAGGAAAAAGCAATTAGGCCCAAATCTTTGTCCCATGAGAATGAGATGGCAGCATAGTATATGTAATCCAATATACATATCTCTGATAATACTATATTGGAATTTCCCTAATGGAAAGTCCTAACACTCCTCTTTAAGAAAAACATATAAGTTTCCTCTTAAATCTATTTTTATTTATATATTATGTAATTTCAGCTGTGTCCTGCATGATTCTCTGTATTTATCGCTAGGGCCCTGCATTTTATGTGACTGATTTTACAACCCTAATTCCAAAAAAATTGGGACAGTATGGAAAATGCAAAAAAACTAACAAAAAGAGTAATTTGAAAATTCAATTCACCCTGTACTATATTGAAAACACATTATTAACACATTATTTGATGTTTTACTTTGTGAATTTAATGTATTTTTTAAAATATACACTATGAAATACACTCTCAAATCTGATGACTGCAACACACTCCAAAAAAGTTGGGACAGTCGACTGTTTACCACTGTGTAACATCACTTTTTCTTTTAATAACACTCATAATGCGCGACACATTCTCAATCGGAGACAGGTCAGGACTGCAGGCAGGCCATGCTAGCACCTGCACTCTCTGCCTACGCAACCATGCGCTTGTAATCCAGGCAGAATGTGGTTTGGCGTTGTCCTGCTGGAAAATGCAGGGACGTCCCTGGAAAAGATGACGTCTGGATGGCAGCATATGTTGCTCCAAAATGTGTACATATCTTTCTGCATTAATGGTGCCCTCACAGATGTGCAAGTTACCCATGCCATGGGCACTGACACACCCCCATACCATGACAGACGCTGGCTTTTGGACCCGATGCTGATAACAGCTTGGATGGTCCTTTTCCTCTTTGGACGGAGAACACAACAGCTGTTTTGTCCAAAAACTATTTGAAATGTTGACTCGTCGGACCACAAAACACGATTCCACTGTTCTACTGTCCATCTCAGATGAGACCGAGCCCAGAGAAGTTGGCGGCTCTTCTGGACAGTGTTGATGTCTGGCTTCTACTTTGCCTTAACTTGCATCTGTGGATGCAGCGGCGAATGGTGTTGACTGACAAAGGTTTACCAAAGTTTTCCTGAGCCCACGTCAGGATATCCATTACAGACTCATGACAGTTTTTAAGACGTCTGAGCGAAAGGAGATCACGCGCATTCAGAAGTGGTTTTCGGCATTGCCCGAGATTTGACCCAGTTCCTTATATTGTGCACTGTAGAAGGTGAAATGCTCAAAATCCTATCGATTTGTCTTTGGGGAATGTTGTTCTCAAAGTATTGGATTATTCTTATGTTGTAAGTCGCCCTGGATAAAAATAATAATAATACATTTGCTGACACATCTGTTGGAAGATTGGTGAGCCTTGACCCATTCTTGCTCTTGAAGGACTAGGCCTTTTTTGGAGGCTCCTTATATACTATGATTACACGATTGCCTCACCTGTTTCACATCACCTTCTTATTTCAACTTGTCACATCGCTATTAGTCCTAAATTGACCCGGTCCCAACTTTTTTGGAACGTGTTGCATGCATCAATTTCAAAATCAACGTTTACCTTCAAAAAACTATGCAGTTGATTAGGTAAAACACAAATACCTTGTCTTTATATGTTTTTTGTTTTAATACAAGTCAAAGTACATTTACAAATCACTCCTCTTTGTTTTTATAAGCATTTTCCATACTGTCCCAACTTTTTCAGAATTGGGGTTGTATCTCTGATTGTAATTCAACTGCTCTGCCCTAGATGTCTCTGCAGCCTCTCTGTTAAAATAGTTGGATTCACGAGTAAAAAAATCAACACTTTTTCATTTGACTAATTAGGAACCTATACTGAGTATACATTGAATAAATTGAAGTGCTGAAAGAAACATAGAGAGACAGAGAGACTTGGAGTTAAAGACATCGCAACCAAAAAGCATTTAATTGAGCGAACACACACTGCAATATCCATCTGGTATTCTGTACACCGATGGGTATAATTTATTTTGCACAACTTGCAATTTATCTTTGGACCATACTTGAAACTCAAGAATAAACCAATATTTATCATTAGAAAAACACATAAAATGAAAGGCTGAGATTGACAGCTATAAGGGGAATGAAAGTTATGAATGCCAACTAGATGTTATTTTAGATTTGACAGAGGCATTTGATTTCCCTGGAAGAATTGATAATCCCAAACTAGGTGCATTTCTGAACAAACATGCAATACATATAGAAGCAATTCCTAAAGTAGGTCAAGTGAGAAGGGAATATCTACCCCAAATTACTGATTTACACAAGACAAAAATTGGTAAAGATGTCTGACAGTGTATCAGTAGTTATAGATGTGTCTACAGATGCAAAAGATCAGTATGTTTTGCACGTTTTGTTTGTTCTCCAAGGATGATCAAATACCTCAGAACTGAAAGTAATATTAACCAATACAGTTAACCTGCACTCTCTGAATTACTCATTTGGTTGCACAGGGCATTGTAAAATGATTAAACGCATTTGAAGTTAATTTTAATAATGTGACTGGTTTTGTCTCTGATAATGCCAGTTACATGATCAAGGAATTACAATAACATTCTTCGAGGTTTACTGCCAAATTCAGCACATTTGACTTGTAATGTGCATATAATAAACCTTTCCAGCAATATCTGGGCAAATCATTTTCTGAATTCTGACAAGCTAGTGGCAACAGTTAAATCATATATTACCCAAGCAGAAGACTACATGTCCACCTGACAGAAACAATCCAGCAATAGATTGGAGGCTGTAATTTAGCAGACTACTTGATCACCTTGTGAATTAGAAAGCAAAATGCATAAAATGCAGGGCCCTATTTATCACTGCAAGGGATATTTGTCAAACTTATTTGATGTTTGAGAATTATATTCTGAACAGAAAATCAACAGAGAACAGGCAGAAATTAAATTAACATCGCACCAGGGCCTTGTTGCCCTCCAATTTCTTCTTATTTAGCTTTGCAAAGACCTCAAGAGACTCACCTCAGTGCATTAATGAATTAGCTTGTCTCTATGCAACAGGCCATGCATGGGAAAAAAAAAAAAATCTATGAAAACTAAGATGAACTAGTTAACTTGCTCAAGTGCTGTGACTGTTGTTTTGTTTCAAGAGTAGTAGTGGAGGGGACTCAGAGTTTTATAGCGACTGATGCTGTCTTAAGAAAACAAGTGGTACACAGGTGCTGCCCATAAAATTCATCACAATAAAGGGCTGCCCTTGGAGACAGTGTTTTTATTGGCTGGTTACTATGAACATTAACATTAATCAAGATAGCACATTTTACTTTCCCATCTGGTCAGGTTTACTGGTTCCCTTGTTAAATTTTCTTGTTTCTCGTGTGGAGATACTTTGCTTTATTCCATGAAACAATGACATTACATTTAAAGTTCATAACAATGAGATAACTGCAGTACGGTTTATCCAGACACACACACAACATGTTCAAATATCCTGATACACAGACACACACCAACAGTGGCAGAATGAGACATGTCTCTTTATTTTTTGCATTGTTCCAGATAGAGGAGTTTCGAAGACTGAGATCCCACATTAAAGGTGCCGACCTGGCTGAGGGCAATGATGGGATGTTGGGAGACAACTTCAGGCCTACGCAGCCCCTGAGCGATAGAGTAGTCAGAGCTGCTTTCCAATAGGACCACTATGAATTCTGCATTTTGGTGTCTACAGGTATGTGTATTTGTTAGTGTTTGAAGCTCTCATAACCATGAACTGGTGCTGTTTGTTTGTACAGCAGCCTGGTATAACTGAAAGCTTCAGGTTGATCTCATTGTATTTATTTATATCACATTAGTTTTTACCCTTCTGTACGCCCTTACCTAGGGCAACTTACAGTTTACACAAGAAACATTTTCAAACTATTACAAAGTGAAGTAATACAATCAGTACCCATTACCATAAGCACACATCCTAGTACAAGGAATTAAGTGTATAGACATTATACAGTTCCAGATATGTGCTAAATTGTTTGGGTAGGCATCAGAGAAGTTGCAGTAAAACAACAGAAGTGTTAACATTAATCAGGAGCATAAGGTGCATAAGAGAGTGCTGAGCAGCCCAGGAGATGAGGCTGCTGTATTACAGGTACAGTCTGAACAATTGCATTTTGAGTAGGGACTGTTTGGTCCTGACCTCTGTGGGAAGGTCATTCCACCACTCAGGGGCAAGGGTGGACAAGGTGTGGGCTCTGGAGGAAGGGTAATTCCAAAAAGTGTCATTCATCAATGTCATTCACAATATAAATAAAGTAAAGTGTACCACAGACTGTATTAAAGCTATTTAGCACTAAGATAACAGAGCTGATAAAGTCCTTACCAGGAACTGAGTATTCCTGTTATGCTTCACTATATCAGTACACATGGTGCACACTTGCACATTCAGTATGCATTGTCAACCACTTTCAGATCCACATCGGGAGGTGTGCTGTACTGTACTGTAAGTCTGGAATTCATTCACATGCACGAGAAATGCTCGGCACCATTTAGTATAATGTTTTAGTCCTATGGAAAATCAAGAAAGTTGATCCAGATTACCCTGGGTACCTTTATCTCTCTCTTAATTTCTTCTTGAAATTGGAACCCTGTCAGACAAAATGTAAAATGAGAGACTGTAAGATCTGTGAGATCTTAATCCTATTTCTTCACATGTAACAGGGCTCAGCTCCCCTGGGTTATGGAGAGTGTACAAATCTCCCACAATCATGGAATGATCTTTTGTGTTTGTCACTAGTTTGGCCGATGCAGGATTCATACTCAGATGTATGCTTGTGACTGCATTTCAGAACGAGGCTCTGACCGTGTTTCTGTTTCCATTCACTCATCAGCTACTTGTTTTAGAAGGAAATTATCAAAATAAATACATACAATGCCCAAGAAAGGAATTATTTCCTATTGATTTCTATGGATTTATTTGTTTGTTATTTATTTAATTTATGTATTTAGTACCAGAGAACTACTTTTATTGGTTATTCATAGATTTCATACTTCACAATTAGAGTTGTGAAATACAAAACCAAATGGTTGCACAATTAAAATCCATGGTATGTGCTAAATTGTAAGGTGTAATGGATGTTACATTATTATTAACCATAATATCATATATCAAATGCTAATTTTGTATTATTGCTATCATTGTCTGCACATAGGTTGAATTCTATAAAAATAGGGCATAAGGGTCCCTTGGTTTTTGAAGCTTCAACACAATGTTTCAAGGCCAGCTTTTCAGTTAAAGAATAACCCATTTTTTAAATCTAGGACTCCTAGTGTCCTATTGAGGTCTGTCTATTTTAGTGATCTCATTGGGAATAGTGTATGTGCAAGGTTATAACATTTTTCAATAGAAAGCAGTGCATAACAAACAGCATAAATTACAAAAAAATTATAAAATGTGTATAAGTAAAATTTTCATTACTAAAGATAAACAGTATTTAAACAATATAAATGAATGAAATATGCATGATTCCTAAAATTCCAGATATGCTGTTAATATGAAGCATGTTTTCCTGACTTTAACAAGTATGAAATTAAATATAAGAATTAATTTTACACCAGGGATAAATGTATTTATTTGTTTGATGTTTGTATATATATATTTTTTTAGAAGTTTGGCTCACAGCTGCCTTTATAAAATTTGGAAGAAATCTTTGGACTTTAACGTGTTCATACCATACCAACTGTAAACTCACATATTTCAGAGAGCCTGATGATGAGACTATTTACATGTTTTTGAATATGCCTGCCAGATGACAAATTTCAGCTGCTAACAGGTTGAAAAACACCTGCTGTCTGTTTGAGAGCACCATCTCACACATGGGCTTGCATAGCCAATATATTTTCATTTGGAAGACGAAGGCAAATATACCTCATCTGCTAATGATGTATCTTTAGAACAGAAATACAAATGGAAACCCAAGCATTTTAGCGGCGGAGTCAGTCAGTCACACTCAAAATTATTGAAAATAATACACTGGTGTGTTCTTTAAAGCTGCAGTGTATTAACCAGAGGGTGTGACAATGTAGGCCAGTTATTGTCTCTTTATTTAACTTTCCTAACAAATATTTTTCTTACATTGAAACAATTCTAAAAAAGCCACATCAGTGCCACCCCCTGCTCATTGGTCTTCTTGTTTAAGAACACTCGGTTGACTTGATAATAACAACTCAAGTTGCTGGGGGGAAGGCAAATTTGTATTGAATTTGTAGTTTTTCCACTATCCCTGAAGTAATGACACAACATTACTTCATGGATGGCTTTTGATATCTTTTGACATTTTAAATACAATGTAAGCTTAATTTTTAAAGTCTTAAAAGTTGCTTATATACAGTATAGTTATATGTGAAGATGCATAAAACTGTAAATTATCCTCAGAAGAATTGCTTGCTTATTTATTTATTTATTTATTTATTTATTTATTATTTTTAATGGAGCAACCAACCACTATCATTATTGTTTTTAGTAGTATGTATGTTATCATCATGTTATTAAATCCATAGTTTTATCAATGGGGAACCCAGGATACAAAAACATCTTATTTTAGAATGGCCTACAATGCTGAAGTTGCATGCATGCATGCAATGCATGATGTAAATATATCCAGAATGAAAAGCTAGTTTACTTTCCTAATGTTTGCAGTCAGTGTTCTGTAGACACTGCAAACAGAAAGGATGTTTATTTA
This sequence comes from Amia ocellicauda, assembly GCF_036373705.1. Lineage (NCBI taxonomy): Eukaryota > Metazoa > Chordata > Actinopteri > Amiiformes > Amiidae > Amia > Amia ocellicauda. Next base: position 19,025,820 of record NC_089851.1, on the reverse strand, counting down.
CAAAGTCCAAACTACCATAAAAATAGTCTGCAAAGAGTTTATTTAAATTACCAAACAGGAAATTATAGGATACCTGGAAGAATAATAAAACCAACAGATGCATCCTGAAGTGGAACAGAAATCAATCTCTCTCTCTCTCTCTCTCTCTCTCTCTCTCTCTCTCTCTCTCTCTCTATCTCCATCTCCATCTCTCTCACTTTCACTTTCTCATCAAGCATCATTAAAGGGAATTAGGAAATTAGCTTGTATGCATGAATAGCTTGGTGAAATAAATTCTGTAACTACCTGATAAACAGAAGCCATTTTTTAACAGCTCTGTAAGACTGCAGCCAGTAGATTACACATTACATGCTTTTACATTTAGTCAACATTATATATATATATATATATATATATATATATATATATATATATATATATATATAGTTCTGAGCATAAAATGCAGTGATCCCTAAATTACAGGAATGCCTTTTAGCCATTCATACCTATGATAGACACATGAATGGGTGTCTTGCTGATCTCTGGGGATGTCTGGGTGGTCTGTTGTGAAGAAAACATTGGAAAGGCAAGCTCCTCTCCATGCTAATGTGCTGGGGACATTCCCACAAAACCTTGACCATAAAACCTCTGGTTCAGTTTCGTATCTGTCGACCTTGCTGGGCAGAAAGCGCCTGAGCCTTGCATTCCTGAAGAATGTCTCCAATATCAGCATGCCTTTCTCTTTTCACAGAGGGGGAGACAATGGTCCCATAGTGCCCTGCTGGATGTGAAATGGATCTCTTCGAATTGCTGCTCGGCTCCATGTACAAAGGCTGCATTGTATTGTTTAAGCTAATTAATACAGCCCAGACAGACAGCTGTGGCTGAGCTCTAGTTCCATGAGATGGTGAAAAGAAATCTGAGTGCTGGTCTGAGGGCTGGCTGAAGAGACAGCTAGACAACTGACAGGCATCTGGAACTGGAAATTCACCTAGATATTGAACACATATTTAGAGGAGTTATCATTAATGGGATATAAAGCGATAGGGGTATGCATAGCATACTCGCCTTTACAAATCTAATGATTTGTTTTGGTATTCTATAATACCTGTATTACTTTTCAATGTGGATTTACAAAAAAAAAAAAAATAGAGACTGATTTTGCAAACTGCATTTCAGCAAGTACTAAGTTTTGCTTGCACCAGAAAACCCTACTTTAATGTATATGTTTAGTTTAGACACAATCTAATTCACATGTCCACTCAAGACAACAGCTAGAGCTAGTATTATACTCAATAATTAGTTTAATCTTCAGCAAGCACAATATATAATCCAACATTTTACATTCATAGCCTGCGGTATTCTTCATTAAAACTATCAGTAATCAGTTAACCAAACACTTAAGTATAATACTATTTATTAAATGTTTTAATTACTCATATAATCATAATGATAATGGCTACTTGCTGAAACCAATGGCTTCTGTGATTCTCATGTGCTGTTTAATAGCAACCCCATAACCTTAGCAACTATGGTAGTGAATGTGCAATAAGAAAAAGCACACTGCTTTCCTAAGGCTGCTTCTTGTGTTACAAGTATGGACATTGTGAAGACTGTAGAAAATACTTATTACAGAGAACTGAATATTGGTATTTGAACCATGGAATTATAACATACAATATACATTGATATTTATCTTCTCAATATATATATATATATATATATATATATATATATATATATATATATATATATATATATATAATAAATACGTATATAAAATAAATATATATTGTTATTGACCTTACTTTGTCCTTCCTCTATTTACAAAGCTTTCTAGGTTTTCCTTTGAGACTGAGAGGAAATCTTGAGAAACAGGAGGTTGATGAGAAAAACTGTGTCAGTGAAGCCTTTCTGGCAGTCAGCAGGGAGCAGAAACAATGTCAGAAATCTTCTGTCACACACTCATCCTCCTCACTGTCGCCTGTGGCCTTCACCCCCTTGTGCATGGAAGGGAAGAAGGCACTTTGCTACACAATCGAACACTTTAATTTTGCTGTGTTCAAAGTTTAGCCTACACTGGCAGAAGACAATTGTATGACTAGATAAATATACCCCAAAGATTTAAGATATGAATAAAGAACAAATAATATAGTTTTAGTGATTTAATAAATATATTTTGAATACAAGCTTTGCAGGATAAGAGCAGTTACTGTTGCAAATGAGATGAAAGCTAAGTCTCATTGTGGCAAAGTTAACACCTTCTCTTCTTAAACAAGCACTTTGTATAGCATCTCCACAAAGTATTCATATTCTCCCTGCATCAAATTCATGATGTACACACTATACTCTTACTCAAAAAGTGGACAGTATATCTTTTTTTTCCAAGGTAATTTTGACATTTAATTAATTGCAGTTTTTCCCCTTTCAAATTGACCACATGTAAAGACCTTCAGGCTGCATCATCACCTTGTTCCTCTCATCATATTAACACATGCATAGAAATCCATGAGAAGGGAATTGCTAGACAGTTGTTTGACAGATTCTGTGATTGGGTTTAATTTCCTCAAAAAGATCAACCTCAGTTCTCAGACCAAGGAGGAATGTTAATGTCTTTTCTGATATTTATATAATATTTGATTGATTGATTTACCAACATTAGAGGTAGGTGAAGACAGTCATCAGGAGACATTGTAACATCAGTGTTCACCTTACACAACCAAATTCTCACCGATAGATTATTGGATATTGTGAAATGTCTATCCTCACTGAAACAGTACTCATGCATTTGTCAGGATATGTTGTGATGTAAATTGTAGCTGTCCTTTGATTCCTCCCATTTGTTGATTGCCCTAAAGGTCTTCTTATGATGAAATAAAATTGAGCCCATATTGTTACATTATTTTTCCAATACATTGGAACTGATTGATTGTTGTTGTAGTTAATGCAAATATATAATAAATACAGTGTTGCTAAAGCAGACAAAACGTTTTTTATTACCCGCCATTCTCCTACCTAAAATAACATCAGAGAGCGGACATTAGTTCTTTGAAAGATCGATGCATTTTATGTTTGGTTAATATTTTATTCCCATATCACAACTCTCAAATATAGGGACTATTGGCCAAGATCCAAGAACTTAAAACTGAGTGGAGTAATACATTATTCTCATGATAACAGTGTCAATGGCCAGCTTCCAGTTATCCTAGTCAAATCTGCACTTGAAAAAATCAAATGTAATGATGTTCAATGCATGGGATGATTACTTACTGCACTGCAATCTGTACACATCTCTACTCTGTAAAAAAAATAATCTTTCTTCAGTGGATGCCTGTGTGTGTATGGAATTGAATGTCTTGAATTACCTCTTTGATATTTTGAAATGTCCTCTGAATACAATAATGTATACCCCCTTATATTCTTAATTTGTTTTTCTAATTATCCATACAGAAGCATATGAATATTACACAATGGCGTAACAACATATAAAAGCAAGCTATTCCAGCATTTCAAGGTCACATGTTTGTGTATCACTTGAGGATACTCAATCAATAGTGACTGTCTGAATAAAATAGTGAGTGAGTGTAGTATATGATAGAACAGAACAGTTTGTGCTACATTGGGCTTGTTACATTTTATGCGTTCAACTCCATGGGCCAAGGCTTCCCTGCACAAAATACATTTCTAAGATTAAATGAAAATTAAATATTAGGCATAATCCATTTAGCATGAATTGCTTGTACAATGCCATCTCTATAAGAACTCATTAAATCTTTGGCACAGGTTTCCTGGTGCTCAAATACATATTTTACTTCCCTTATGCGGGGAATTAATATGCATAAAAGATTACACCCTTCAATGATAATTATGATGATAATACACTTTTATTGTACTGTAGCAGCATCAAGGCAACTTAAGTCAATAAAGTGAACATCTGTTTATGTAATTGACTATAAAAGCCCAATATTGTTAATAACCATAGTGTTTAATGAAACCTTACATAAAAAATAAATTACAAAATCTAATAAAATCTCTCAAAACTTTGTCAAGACATTATAGCACTTTATTGATAAGATAATACATACTAGTGCAATAAGTGAATACTGAGCTGGGTTACAGAAAACTATTCCCTTCATTTCCTTAGGCTGTGATTTTTCAAAGCTGGCCAAAAGATATATAATGCAACTTTAAGGAGTAGTCTAATGTTTTAACGCTCAGTAGAAAAACCCTTTTAAACGTGGTAAAGACTGTTAAAACAAAAATGTCAGCTATTAACACACCAAACGGAGCCAAGCTAATGAACACTAGGGGGCAGACCTTGAGTGCTGTTTTGCTTTTGCAATAAATCGATTATTTATTTTTAGTTAATGAATTTGAGATTACTTGCACAGAAAATAAAATAAAGAAATAAAGGAAAGAAAATGAATTTGATCCTAATTATTATTGGTAATCTGTAGTGTACAGCATGCCACAGTATACTTGTTCTCATCTGGCAAGAATATCACCAGTCTAATTAAAGGGTACACATTCAATAACCATAACCAAACATTACTTCATTGTATGGCTATAAAACAAAACTGGTCTGGGTATTAATTGAGCCAGATGCAAATATAAAGAAAAGAAGCATGGTACTGCCATTAGTTGTCTGAGTTATATATAGCAACATATTAGTATGGACCTTATTACACTATTGTTCAGTGTATCAAAACAAATATAATATACCTATCCAAAAATTCTCTATTCTTCTATTTAAAGAAAAAATCACTCAAAACACATTTATTTTAAATTCTGATTTGTATCATTCTTACTTTATTAATATAAACAGCTTGTCATGAGAGCCCCTGGGCACGGTGCACGGTGCGTTGTATAGGTCTGCTCTCAGATCTGGTTCATGTCATTGCCAGTTCAGACTGGGATTTTCCACGATGTAGTGCATCTGGCACAGGGCAACCCAGGAGACAGTGTGCAGAAGATCAGGTCTTGGCACACAAGTCCTGTGTCTTCTCAGGCACCTGCATGTTCGAGGTGTTCAGGGCTGTTCCATCTCTATCTAGTCCTCCTACTGGTGTGAGAGATGGACTGTGTGCATTCTGGGCCTGCAGCTTTGACAGCATGCATATCAGAGGACATGTGCCTTATCTCGTCCCTCTGGAAACGACACAGAGGTGAGCCAAATTCAGTAATTGGCGATTCCAAACCGCGTTAAGAGGGAGGGAGGGGTAATTCTACATTTAAAAATAAATGATAAAATATTTTTTAGTTGCAGAAATCCATCGGGGAAACAGAATGCACTCCAGCATGCACGAGTCTTCAACTTTTCCTCAGATTAAGATCAATAAATGACATTTCAAGGAACTAAGAGCTATATCTTTCCTTTTCTGATTGGTAGCACAGTGTGTCGAAAATAATTCTACAGCATGCTGCTTACTAGCTTCAATTTAATTATTTTCAAAATCCTGTCCTCACTGTACAAGTTACCAGATGTCTTAAAACACACTCTTTGCTTTATCTATAAACCAGACATTATCCACAGTAGACCCCCTTCACATAATATATATATATACTATTTATTTATTTATTTATTTATTTATTTTTATTATTTTTAGCAGACACCCTTATCCAGGATGACTTACTATGTACATAAGAACCATTTGAAAATATTATAAAGTGCAGTACAATCAGTACAAAATACAATACACATACATCCCAGTACAATGAGCTAACCAGTGCAGACATAATACAGTTAAGTCCTAGATATGCGCTAAAGGGAGTGGAGGAGCAGTTGCAGTAAAACGTGCTAACAATACATAAGTAGGCAGGAGCACAAGGAAGCATAGTTTAATAAGAAAGTGTAAGAGCAAGAGTGCTCAGCAGCCCAGGGGCTTCTGTATTACAGGTACAGTCTGAACAGATGTGTCTTCAGTAATCACAGAAAGGCGGTCAGGGACTGTGCGGTTCTGACCTCGGTGGGAAGGTTGTCCCACCACTTTGGGGCGAGGGTGGAAAAGGAGCAGCTCTGGAGGAAGGGGAGCAGAGAGGGGGTACAATGAGTCTTCTGAGATAGGAAGACCGGAGAGGTCTGGAGGTAGTGTTACTACTTCTACTGATAGTAATAACAATATTTGCAGAAGAACTGTTATTATTTTGCCATGATCTCGTGATTATCACTGCAACACTTCTAGGGCTTCAACAAATACTCCTGCTAATGGTAATACTAATCCTTTTAGAAGCCAGAAAGAGAACGAGACAGCAGAAATAATGATAATGGTTTCTTTGTAATGTATGTGCCATAATGGTTATGTTTGTAATGCTGCCCTTTTCATTGCTGCGATTCATTTTTTAAAAAGAAAACACAATTACTTGATCCTGACCTTTCACCATATTAGCTGTTTAATGAGGGGCTTTTTATTAATCTGACTTAATAGAGAGAACTTAATTGGGTGCCCATATTAATGTGACCTCATATGTCAGGATGAATTAAGTACTTCATTCATATATTACCATGAGCATTTATATTGTGTTCATTTTAAAACTAATTTTGCCCTCCCCTTATAATCATTAAGTCTTAATTATGTCCAGATTTTGAGGAAATAAAAAAAAACTGCTATTGCAGGAGGAAGAATACAACAGTTTATTTATGCAATATTAATGCAAGTAATTGACTGTTTACCTAACTATAGTTCTCATTCAAAGAAAAACAACCCTAAGCAATGTAATTCTAAGAATATATAGGGAAATTTGTACTCCACACACAGTACAATAAACCGTTCCCTAGACATTATTACCAACTAACTAATTAAATATAACAAACTAGCTTTCTGAGACTAACCAAAATATCAAAAGGGAATTATTATTATCATTCATGTTAAAAGGCATATTTAGGTTTTTGTTCTTCCTAGTACATATATTGTGCAGAATATAATTAATATGTTGCACTGTCTTGTGTAAGTAGTAGAAATCCATTTTGTATTTTAGTCCGATGTACATTGTTTTAGCCTCTGTAAGTTTTATTTTATTAAAATAATTCAATAACGAATTAATTTTGTTCAGCTCTCCCCAAAGCCTCATTTGTTAAAGGCTAAGGAAGTTGAGCTCTATTAATATATCAGTATGTTATTTCTCACTGCCTTGAGAATTGTCTAGTTGTTTATAGCTGGACTAGTTCCAGTGCCACATGGTCTTTTATAAAATGAGTTATTCCAGATTGAACACAACATTCGTAGAAAGGTCTCCATATGGCATCAAAACCATATAGCTTCTATTCATCTGCAGATTTCTAAATTGGGATAACTGTAGTTTTTCACACATATTGATTTGTTAATTTCTCATTTTGTGCATGTTATTAGGTATATAGGGTCTACTGCTCTTCTACTAGAATCTACTCTGGTAAAGACTGAAGCTGGAATAGAATAGTAATGGAAGTTAACATATTCAAGTCAGGAAACATACCATTCCACTTAAAATGCTGTGTGTGAATGAGGGGTTTTCATTCATTTGGCAGCTTATTTGTACATTTATTGTTTTACGAAATAATGTTGATATGTGCCAGTAACCAGTATAAGACTACATTTTAATTTTGTCATAGGCAGTACATGCACATCTCATCTATATTGATTAATAGCAGAATCGAGGACTATGGAATTCACATAATCTCCATCCAGTATTTCAGACCTGGTTGGAATATGACGAACTGTTACAGCAGCACCTCTACCCCGATATACTGCGGTCCTGAGGAGCCAAAACACCCGTGTTACAGGTGAAACCACATTATATTGAACTTGCGTTGGCCTCAAGCACTTCTGTTATTAAAGCATATAATTTTTGTTAAAACTAACAAGGTGCATGCAGTAAATAAATCTATTCTACAATTATTACATTGTATCCCCTTTCTTTAATTACAACAATTATTTTATAAGCTTGCTTAAAACATTGAAATCCCACCATGTGGGCTAGGTTTCATCATACATCAATTGTTTGGACTGTGTGTAATGCTAAGGAAAATGCAAAATTCACACAAAATATCAGAACATGTTTTTAATTACACATCCTTACACATTGTCGCAAAAAATGATTGTGGTATTTTAACAAATAGGAGCATGGGCCACTTTGTCACTTAGCCAACTATGTTATAAATAGATTGTTAAGTAATATGAACTGTTAACTATTAAATAGATTGAAAACATTTCTACTTTTATAGAAAAGGTTAAAATGAAACTAAAAAAAGGTAAAGTAATGAACGGATTTCAACTGTCTACATTATTAAGTCAATTAAAACTTGCAGACAAGTGAAAGTTTCAAAATGCTGTAAATGTGCATGACTTTGTGTGTTGAGTTTCTAAATCATTCTTGCTTTACCGCGGTATCCGGATTCACATTACATTGGATCTCGTTTTATCGAGGTAGAGGTGTATTTTAATGATTTACCACAAATAAGGATCTTTCTACTGAGATGAGCATCATGGTCAAGATTTTGGTTCCTTGTCTTCTTATTACCTTACTAGAGTGTGTATGTGTGTGTGTGTTTTATGATTGTATGGCTGAACTAATACTCAGGGAAACACATAAATCTCACTGCCTTTGTCAACAGGATTGGCTATCTGATCAGTCTGAGGGCATAGATAACTAATACTGTATATAAAAGACAGTCAAGGACACCAAAGATTTATTATTCAGAATGAAAATGAAGAACTATGGAAGAGTCATGTTGATTGTAGAAAAAATAATTTCAAACTAGGAAACATAATATTGTATTATATGATTGTTTGCTATCTTCCTTTTATTATTTCAATATGGATTCTTACATATTCATTTCTGTCAATGGATCTACTTATTTTCAGTCAGGAAAAAAAACCAGTCAATGCCACGGAGTCTTGGAATAAAAGAAGATCATTTTTATTATTAAACAGGCGTCTCATTGATTGATTCTAATAGGGGGCACTGGCACTGTCACTGTCATCTCTGCTGTTTAAAATATAACACTGATATGTACAGACACCACAGAAAGGTATTAACTATATACCTTTCACAGTTAAACCTCCAGCACAGTAACACCACAGGACAGCATTGCTATTCTTTGAAGCGGGCAGAAATGTATACTGCAGGAATGTGGGGAAACAAGGGATTAATTTCTAATGAGTTAATCTTAGTTTTGTCATAAAACAGCATCTATATACCCATTTCATATCATTTTTAGTGTGAAAGTGTATAATTTAAAGGATACTAAAGACTAGATGTGGTTAAGGCCCTGTAGAAGTCTCATGTGAATTTTAACAACTAACCTGATTTTCACTCCCAAAACTCAATATCAACACAACAGCTACTCACAACCTGTAAAATAATGAATGATGGCTAATGTCAGTCTGCTACTGAGGTATGTCAATGTAAAACTTAACCAGAACAAAGAAAAAGGATTAAAAATGAAACAATTTTGTATGATACATAAATATGCCATTCAAAAGAGAGGTAATATCAAGGAATACTATTGGAGTTGAATTAATCATTCGGTTGATGCTAATATCTCCCTGAAAATACAATAATTGCAAGTCACTTTGTTATTCTTTTAAATTATCAACCAGATAAATCAGTCAAACCAAACAATAGAAGGAGGACTTCTTACCTTAGCATCTCCCGTAGAGCAATGTATTGTAATTAGTATTTTCCTGTAAACACTTTAAGCTTAATGTTTTTCAACTGTAAAGTTCATATGTTTTAATTATTGGAATATAAAACAAATATAAAAACATAATTGAGATCTCACAAACAACAGAAATAAAGCAAGATTAGAGAAATACTTATTTTAATTTAGAAAATGTGCTGTTTCAGTTGTTTAAAGCCATTGAAAAGAATTAACACAAAACACACACAAACAAAAATGAGTAGCTGTCCAATGTAAATTAGTCAAACCTCATTCAGAATTCTCCAGCTGGTCTTTTTCTGTGTGTCAAAAGGCACAAACTGTCACGGTGCTTCTTAATTACTGAAGCCCATATCTGAAAATTATAAATATTAAGGGCATGACTAATAGATATCAGTCAGGTAAGCAACACGTTCCCCATAGTTTGTTAAATTCCATCAACCAAATTAAAGTGTTAATTTTGTTTCTTAAGTAATGGGCAATAAAGAAGGAAAGTGAGAGATGAAATTACCTTTTCAGTTACATTATGTCCCTAAATTAGATTGTAACCTAATGGAAATAGAGACATTTTGTGATCCCAACTGCACTTCTGCAGCAGCAAGAAAATCAGCACATCCAGCGCTGTTCTCATGTGTCAACACTAGAGGGCACACTGAGCACACCCTGTATTTCCCACTTTCCCAACAACAAGAGTGAACATCCTACTGCCTAGAGGGCATCTTATTTTCTGATCAGGCATGGCCTTTCATGGATGGAAAGTAAATATCAGTGACAATAGACTGCATCTCATTTGACATTTCTATTATTACATTCCTCCTGATTTACAGAAGTAGATTAGTATTTGTTAAAAAGAGCATGAACCAAGAGCAGTGGGTTTGGTTTGTTTCTATACAAAATGAAACGACTTCCTTAAAAAATGCATAACACTAAACAGACTCTTTGTAATTGCAGGGGTCTCTGATAGGCATTCCACATAGCACATAAGTATACAGAGTAATTCAAATTTAGGATAAAAATGTTCCAGTTACAAATTTACAAATCAAAGAGTTCAAGAAAACTACATTAAACACAAGTTTCTAAAAATCATTATTTGAAGTGTATTGTTATTTGCATTAAGTGATCATGCAAGAGAACGTTTGTTTTCTAGATGTTTACTGGTTTTCTTTTATATATAAATGTTAAAGTTGAGCTGTTTGTAACTGGTTTATGTGCATTTGTTGTAGGAGATTCATTTAACTTCAGTTGCCTACTGAGTGTATAGTCAGAATATCTTTATTACATTAATTCAAGAGCTTCTTGTATCATTGTTAAAGTGACCTATTGCCAGCGCAGTTTTATCATTGTGCTATTGTACACAACACCAGATGGTTGCAAAAACATTCATAACCGTTTCATACTTTATAGAGGTGACACAAGGGCCACTAATTAATTATTTAAAAACAGTAATTTAACAAATTAATATAAAAGACTAAAAGATAGAGAGGGCTATTTAGAAAATAGGGTCCTTGACTAAGGATTTGAGACACATGTATGTATGTATTTATGTATTTATTTATTTTACTTTTCTTTACAAATACAGTTAATGCCTTGAAAAATATTTATTTTACATTAAAACTGCTGTATTTGCTATGTAGGCATACCTCAGGAATGTATTGTCTTCAGAGATACATTAATATTGAAGATAATTAGATGGCTGAACTTTTAGTGACATGATTCAACTTGCAAATCATGACCATTCCAGATAATATACAGTACCTACAGAAAGTCTACACCCCTTGAACATATTTCACATTTTGTTGCGTCGGTACCTCAGAATTTCATACATTTAACAGGGTTTTTCCCACTTATCTACACACCATACATTGTTAAATATACATATACACCAATCAGCCATAACATTATGACCACCTGCCTAATATTGTGTAGGTCCCCCTTTTGCCGCCAAAACAGCCCTGACCTGTCGAGGCATGGACTCCACTAGACCTCTGAAGGTGTGCTGAGGTATCTGGCACCAAGACGTTAGCAGCTGATCCTTTAAGTCCTTTAAGTTGCGAGGTGGGGCCTCCATGGATCGGAGTTGTTTGTCCAGCACATCCCACAACTGCTCGATTGGATTGAGATCTGGGGAAGTTGGAGGCCAAGTCAACACCTTGAACTCGTGATTCATCAGACCAGGCCACCTTCTTCCATTGCTCCGTGGTCCAGTTGTGATGCTCACGTGCCCATTGTAGGCACTTTCGGCAGTGGACAGGGATCAGCATGGGCACCCTGACTGGTCTGCGGCTACGCAGCCCCATACGCAACAAACTGCAATGCACTGTGTGTTCTGACACCTTTCTATCAGAACCAGCATTCACTTTTTCAGCAATTTGAGCTACAGTAGCTCGTCTGTTGGATCGGACCACACGGGCCAGCCTTCGCTCCCCACGTGCATCAATGAGCCATGATAACGAGATGATCAGTGTTATTCACTTCACGTGTCAGTGGTCATAATGTTATGGCTGATCAGTTTATATATATCAAGGATCTGAGTGACTTTGACAAGGGCCAAAATGTGATGGCTAGACGACTGGGTCAGAGCATCTCCAAAACTGCAGCTCTTGTGGGGTGTTCCCGGTCTGCAGTGGTCAGTACCTATCAAAAGTGGTCTAAGGAAGGAAAAACGGTGAACCGGCGACAGGGTCATGGGCGGCCAAGGCTCATTGATGCACGTGGGGAGCGAAGGCTGGCCCGTGTGGTCCGATCCAACAGACGAGCTACTGTAGCTCAAATTGCTGAAAAAGTGAATGCTGGTTCTGATAGAAAGGTGTCAGAACACACAGTGCATCGCAGTTTGTTGCGTATGGGGCTGCATAGCCGCAGACCACTCATGGTGCCCATGCTGACCCTTGTCCACTGCCGAAAGCGCCTACAATGGGCACGTGAGCATCAGAACTGGACCACGGAGCAATGGAAGAAGGTGGCCTGGTCTGATGAATCACGAGTTCAAAGTGTTGACTTGGCCTCTAAATTCCCCAGATCTCAATCCAATCGAGCATCTGTGGGATGTGCTGGACAATCAAGTCCGATCCATGGAGGCCCCACCTCGCAACTTACAGGACTTAAAGGATCTGCTGCTAATGTCTTTGTGCCAGATACCTCAGCACACCTTCAGAGGTCTAGTGGAGTCCATGCCATGACAGGTCAGGGCTGTTTTAGCAGCAAAAGGGGGACCTACACAATATTAGGCAGGTGGTCATAATGTTATGGCTGATTGGTGTATATATATTTTGTAACGACTGCTGGGGGTGGGGGTGATTACTAAAAATAATAAAAGGCGAACAAATGATTCTTCCAAAACATTCTTCCTTTATTTGCAGACCAGGGTGGTACATCCACTTTCCCTCCCTAAACGTCTCGCAGAGCAAAAACACCCAGTCATAACTCCCACTTGAACTCTCCGTGTGCGCATCATCAGCCACTTATATTACCCTCTCCCATTTGACCCTGAGCCCCAATCACTGCACCCCGGCTATACCAACCCCAGAGACAGGGGGGAGCCACGAAAACCCAGAACACCTCAAGCACATCACAACCTTCCCAAACCCCAACACAATAATTAAACCTCACGCATACACACACAGGGTCCCTGAACTGTTACACACACTCTTCCTCACACTCTTTGCAAATAGGCTTGTTTTGTTCAGAGCAGCCTAACAATTAATCCAGTATATATAATTTGATGTTCTATCAAACACAGAGAAGTTCAGATCTATTTATGTAAAATCGTTGTGTATTTCCATCTTGACATTTTGAGCTCTCTATTGGTGTGTGTTGCTTCTACCAAAACGTGGATGGTCTTGTCTGGTTCCAGAATATGCCATAATTGTGAATATTTTCTGAGATGGCCTGATCTAGGCAGGGTTTTGGTGGTGCTGAACACCTTCCACTTCTTCATAAACAACTTGACTGTTATCCGAGGGATATTCAAGGCCTTTTTATATCTCCTGATCTGTGCATTTCAACTACTATATCCTGGAGTTCTTCTGAAAGCTCCTTGGTGCTCATGGTTGGGTCTTTGCTGTGAAATGCACTCCCCAGCAGAGGGAACCTACAGGAACTGCTGAATATATCCTGAAATCATGAAAAAATGTGAACCACTAGAATTTAACACAGGTGGAGACCACTTATCTTTGTGAGTGATTTTGAAAGGGATTGGTTACACTTGAGTTAGTTTAGTATTGCTATTACAAGGGGGGTGGACACTTATCCAACCAAGCTATTTCAGTTTTTATTTTTAATACATTTTCTACAAATATCTAGAATATTTTTTAACTGAAAGTTGTGGGGTAGGATGTATAGATAAATAATAATACAAAAGGTGACATTTTGTAAAGGGGGTGTAAACATTCTATAGGCTATTTCTATAACACAATGTCCCTTCATCGTTGTTCATTACCCTAAGTAGAGTTAAGAAGTAATATTTTTCCTCTCACTATAATTTTTAAATCTTCTCAGTGTTCATGTGGAGAATGAGTTAGTATTTATACACTAGGTTAATGCACCACCTTACTGATTATATGATTTGTATGAGTGTGGCATGTAAAAGGTAGGATTTTCACTTTTTTCTAAAGCATTCCCATGATGCCTTTCTATTTGATGTATTTCTTCAGTATGATTTAGTCATGTACTGGCAATACACCACCATGTTTCTATGTGCAGGTTGCTATGCATTTTCATATATATATATATATATATATATATATATATATATATATATATATATATAGCATACACATATATACATACACATACAACATATATATAATATACAATGCAGTTACATAATAATACATTCAAAGCTGATTTTAAATAATTGGAATATGTTGCCTAGTGAGCAATATTAACATTTCTTAATAATTCATTAAGGTTTAACTGGTGGGGAGGTATGTCCCCTTTGAACTTACAAAAATAGATAACGATGCTATCTCAGCAGTGTTATTGATAATCAAATACAATATGACTGTGTTTCAAAAACATACCTCCAAAATACATTAGCGACAATGAGCACATAAAAAAAATACAATTTGCTTTTAATAAAAAGGTATTCCAGTACTCATTTTAACTTACATAAAACTCTATATGAAAGCTAAGGTAGTATTCCCAATGTTATCACATAGCATAATATATTCTGAATTAAATATACTAAGAATGAATGGGCCACTAGCCCATTGTGTGGTTCAGGCAGCAAACAATAAAATCATGTCAAAGGAATTACTATCCAGACCAGTCAGTCTGTGAGAGAGCGAAGAAACCCATCAAAACACCTTTCATGTTCCCACCTTTAAATGTAATCATTAATTCCTCAGAAGAGCTGCTACATCCCTCTCTCCCAGAGCTCCCATGTGCTGCTGTACTACATTTCTAGCATAGATCCTAAGCGTACATCTGCTTCTTCATCTATCGTCAGTTCATGCACAAATTTAAACCCAATCCAGATACATTGTATCTAACCAACCAATGGTTGAAATAATTTAAAACCTACTTAGAACAATGTCTGTAAATGGTACTAAACACAGTAGTACTGTACTTCTTAGGATGAGGTCCCTGGCACAAAAATGTAATTTTGTAAATAAAAATGTATGTAACAGAAAACATATTTTTCAAATGGTAATAGCTGCCACTATTATCTCAAATGGACCCAATTTTAATAAACAACAGCTGTAATAACTGAGTTGAAGATCAAGTGCACAGGTATAATTTAAAACAGTTTATGAGCTAGTTGGATTTGAAAAACGCTGCCAAATCAAGAAACACATTAATCCACAACCACTTTAATGAAACTAAGCACATCCAAATCTCATGCTGTGCAAGTGCACACATCAACAGTCAAAGTGTCTGTAGATAAGTAACTTAGACTGTTTATGATCATCAGCACTGATATAATTCCATCTTAAAGATAATACATTTCATAGTCTTTGACTGTATTATTCAAGAAAACAAATATTTCATTATTTTATGTATTTACTCATGGAAGCCATGATACATGTAAGTAACGGAACAATAAATCATGTTGGTTGTTTTTTTCCAGATGATGTCTGTTTAATTGAATATGGGCTACAAGTGGTCAAATCAAAGAGGTCAGTAAAGGAGCCATGTTAATAACTTTTGCTAAACACAGGCACATTCTGTCATACAATGTGACATTGTTCCTGTGTGCATTGTGCATAATGGCTGCCTTATTGGAAATGTATTTAATTTTGAAACTGAAAATAAGAAGTCTGTGTTTGTTATTCAATTTTTATACAATGAAATAAGAATACATGACACAGACTTTATGTTGTGGATATTTTCCAGTACAGTTGTTAGAAATGTCAGTTGCTGTTGTCAGTATTGAGAATAGCATTGATTAGATTATGAGCATGGCCTTGGCAGCCATGGCTGTTAACAGTACTTAAATAAAGGGAACAGGACAAGAGCAACAATGCTCATTGGCATAACAAGAAGCAGATACTTGTTAGTATGCACTCAACAGTACAAGGAACTGATAAAACAAGTTAATTCAGTCTAAAAATGGTTTACAGTGGGCATGTGAAGAGTTAACCATACATACGGTTTCATTTTGTTTCATTTGGCCTTCTAAATGTAAATAAAGTATGTTTAAACATGTCCTAATGAAAGCTAAGTGGCATTATAATATCATGTTGAACAAACTTGTGTCCTTGTGCTGTTTAGCAGAGGAATGTTAAAATGATCCCTTAAGTGACTCCTTTTCCGTCGTACTCGCCTGTTATGTATTTTTAAATGTAACTGTTATTCGCCTCTTTCACAGTGGCAATGCTGCTGTATTATATAAAATGTCAGCACTTCTGACTTGTGGAGCCATTGAATCAAACAGGTAGGCTGATATCTTGATAATGTCTTCTCCAATTGTATTCAAAGATCAATGTGTCCAGAACTGCACTGCCACACTGGGTAAGTACGGTATTCTGGAAAATGTTCTACTTATGGATTAAGACTTTTTAAAGTTACCTGGGAACATGTCCTGACTGACCATCACATACATCATCTACTCCTGACACTCCAGGGAGTTGTCATAATTCTGTCTCCAATGGCTCTACACACATTAGACCAGCAGAGATGTTCAATTGGTCCAAACTCCAAATGCCTCATTAAAAGCAAGCAACTGTGTTTTGTCATTCTCTCAAGAGTGGTTATGAACAAACCGCTTAATGGTGTTACAGAGGCTTGGCCATTGTAAGACATGTTAGCCAAAGCCTTTCTGTATAGTGAACTCCCAGAATGTCTTGACACTTGTGAGATGCCAGGGATTGGGATCATGATGGCACAGATTTACAAAAGCATGAAAAATACTAATTTCTAATATCTGACAAGCTTTGTGGACATGGTGATCCTTGCATTGTATCTCCTGCATGGTAAAGGCAAACTGACACATCAGGTCCTTTCTGGTCAATTTTCAGACGTGGGGAAAATAACTGGGAAAGGCAGTGAATGAGAAACACTGCAACATTTCTTTATAATTTCTACTTGGCAGAATTCTTATGGGTCTGCATTTTTTGACTGTTCTATAACACTTCCCCTCTTTCCTTCATTTTTAATTATCTGCATTATATAACATATGTATTGCACTTATTAGTGGTTAGTATTACTTCTTTAGCGTTAAATCAAGCATAAACTACACATGTTTTTTTATTTTAGTTTTACCAGCCAATATGAGACACTTCTTTAAAAGAATACAATTAGTATTCAGTTTATATCCAGCAGTGGTTTCTGGGAGGCCACATATCAGTTCTTGCTATATTTATTATTAGGCCCACTCTTATGTAATTAGCACATTTGTGTGTTAACCCTTTTAGGTTAAAACAATTCAAAGACATGGTTTAACATGGTAACAAATTTCCCATATAATAGATTTTGATACATTCTCTGTATTCTAAGAATATATTACACATATGAATTTGAAACAATCCGAAAACAATACAATATATACAATTGTATATACATTGTAAGCATGTCTATAGCTGTGGATTTTATGTTTTTAATAACTTACCTTGATAAATTGACAAATTATCTTGATGTCTGATTTTTGAGGAAAACACAATGAATATATATTGAATTCAAAATGTACGTCAAATGTAATACTAATGCTAGTTAAAGAAAACATTTATGGAGATGGGCCTTCCTCAAATAAAAATCAGAATTGCTGATGTGACAATCCAAATTATCTATTGTCTTTACAAACAGAGCAAGAATTGACCTACAATTATTAATCTTGCAACAGGGAGAGGGGTGAGAGCTGTGTTGAATATTTAAGCATTGCTTCATAAATATTGTTTGAATATAATTATATGAGGAATACGGAATTCAGTAGTTTAATGGAAAATGTTTCCTTTCGTTCATTAAGATGCAAACCAAACGATTCGAGAAATTAAATATGGGTTTTAATGCAAAGGATGCTATTTAAATTCCAATAGTGCCTGTGAAATATCACCTTGTCTAAAGATAGGATGTGAAGTGGAAATAACTATACATACAAAAATAGTTGATTGTTAATTGTGAAAATAATATAATGTCTGGAGGTATCGAGCAAAAAGGTAGAGAAGTACATTGAGCAGAAACCATTGCTTAATCATATGGAAGAAAATCCTTATTTTTATATGCAAATATATAGTAAATGAGAGAGTCCATGAAATACAAAACCACTTCGGCTGTCTGAATGTTATCTTTGAATTATGCATAGAATAATACATTCATAAAGAATTCTCTGTGACGAGTGCACGTCTGACTCTTACACTGACAATACCTCACAAACCCTCGAATCAGGATGAAGAACCAGGGGGCAGGAGAAATTTGGATCCAACATCAGCATTCACTCTTTTACCTTTTCCTCAGTTCTTCCCCCATAATCTCTTTTCTTCTAAAAGCATAATTGCCCGAGGAGATCTATGAATATGTAAGACACAGAGCCCGGCTTCTTATTATCCAAGAACAAAGACCCTTGCCTTTCAGAGGCATTCCCCTCGCTATAATGCACTTCTTTTTTTATAATGGAGTCTCTCATTATTTAAATGTAAAACCAAACATATCATTAATAAACACAATCAAGGCCTCTGCAGTCTCTCCAAAAGCTTTGGCTTAGTTTGTTTAGATAAATGACCTGATAAGCATAACAATGTAGGAAGCCACTCTGTATTTGTCGACCACTTCTTTGAATTGCTGCGCACACAAACAAGATGTTTTGTGTCGAAAAGCAACTCCTGTTTTATTTTAAAACTTGTTAACTATCATTTTATTGAACGCTGTCCTGTAAGTGATGTGATCCAAATTGAAAGGCGTCAATATTGCAGCCATTCCTGGTAGTCACTGGAGCATTATGCACACAGATTGGAGTTGATACCTGATTGTGCAAAGCCAGGGACCCAGAAAATGTCCAGTTATTGAGACTCTGTGCTGTAAGGACAATGTCCTATTCATTGCCTTTGTGGGGCAAGCACAGATAGTGAAACTGGAACAGAAGATTCGAAGGTTGGAATTTAGACTGCAGTTTTTCATTGGTATTTCTTTGGATTTTACAGCATTGTGCCCTACAGGCTTTGTTTAAAACCTGTTAAAATTGTTTTTTCTAACATTAAATAATTCATATCACAATAATTGAGATTCCTTGGTATAGTGCATGGGACTAGCTGAGACAGAACTCAGACGAGTCAGAAGAAATGCATATCAAGAGCATAGCAAATGTAACGTAGATGCATTAAAACAACAACAACAACAAAAACATTATAACAAAAATATTGTTCTATGATTGCCACTGGGATTTTATACAAGTACACTGATGTTTTATTCTAAGTGTTTAAAATGAAAGGAACCATATAGGGGGGAGACATTTTTCTTTGGGCTATTAGGATGAGCAAACTCATGCTTAGCTCTAATATCAAATATATTTGCATCTCCAGCTTTGTGAGACACAACACAAACATAACATTGTATGTGTTCATTACTTCAACTTCTAATTGCTAACCCTTCCCTGAAAGTGATTATTTTGCTAGGTGGCTCATTTTTAAATCCCATGTGTCCTGTGGATTGTTTCACAATTTGAATCTCAGTTTGATTTATACGTATGCGAAAGTGTGGTCTGGTTGTAGGGGAAATGTCTATATAATGTGGGGAGGCATACACAGATGATTCGTCCTGTGTCACTTCTGATCCTGATATAATAGCAGACAATTGACCCTTTCAGTTTCATTGTACACTTATTGAGTGTTTCAAAGTTCTACATTATATGATTAACCAGCTAGTATTTCTAAGTAATATTTCTGACTACACATTTAAACTCTTGACATTCTTAGTATAACTAATACCATATAATGCCAAACATAGAAATTACATTTTATGAAGAACTCTTTAGTTGAATATAATTAAATATTAAATATGCGATCATTCATAGATGTAATTTATGAGGTGTACAGATGTAATCCCCCTCCGCAGTCTTTGACATGTCCCGTCCCCCTCACTCAACAATTCAGCAACAGCTTCCCCTCCTCTTCAACAGCTTGGCAGCACTCCCACCCCCACCTTCAGATTTGCAATAAATGCCCCAACACTTCAGAAACGAATATTACACCATTGGTTTTGCCTTTTTCCATGTTCTGAGTCTCTGTCCATGTTGCAGCACTCTGAGAGACACTGGGCAAAGTGGAACTTGATATTATATGCTGTTACTTCCCCTCTCTGATTGCATTGTCCAGATGTACAGTCACGGTGGGAGTGACATGTCAAATCTCAGTCTCTCTCCACCTAGCATGACACATTCCAAGAGACATATGGAGATTTGTCTGCATATGTGTAAATTATACACATTTGCACTTCAAAACAGAGACAAAGTGCATAACCAAAATGGGAAATGTAAACAGAAAATGCTACTGGGGGAATAACATACTCTCAAAAATGTTGTACTTTAATAGATGTGTCTAACACTTGGTTCTGGAGAGGCTAAATTCATAAATTATTATTTGAAATGACCAAAACACCAGCTTAATTGATCAGATTTAAGTGCTTCAATGTGTATCTATATTTATGGTTTAAGGGTGACTTACAAAATTTGCTAGTATAGGACTCTTCAGGACCAGAGTTGGATTCCCCTCATCAATTGTATATCATAAAAGTTGTATTCAAATAATGCTAGATGACAGGAATGAACACACTGTTTATACTATAAATGTCACCAAAAAGCACCATAGTTGTACCACATATTCTTAACTAAACATACTGTAGTGTAGTAAGCCATAATTATCAAATGGCAGCTGCTTTGATCCTTTGCATCTGGTCTGTAACATTTTATATGAAATGAGAGTTGCTTTTTAATTGCAGCACCTGAATGATAAAAATAAAGTCAATGCAATTATCGCAGGAGATGGGTAGCTTAGTGAGATAGTGCCATGTTCTTTAGAGTGTACTCCAAATAATAACTGAAAATAATAGCAGTGTATTACAATTAGAAAGTTCAAGTGGACCTTCAATTCAGTTGATATTATTGAATATAATACTCCATTCTTTCCCTCATAAAATATTAATGGTGTTATATGTAAATTATTGTCCTTAAAATAGTTTTTTCTGGGAATTACATAAAGTCAAAGGGAACCTTCATTTCCTCATTCTGTTATTCTCTAAATAACCTTCTGAACCTGACAATGAACTCTATCAGTTTTGCTTTTCTATTTTGAACCCTGGTAACACACATTTATTTTTCATCAAATGAGCCAGACTATGCTTTGTTGGATTTATGAATGCGCCACAGTGTTTTCAGGAGACATTTGTAAAATAAAAAATCTGTCTGTTTTTACAAAAAAGAGCCAGATGCATATTTCTCTCCTAAAGAAAAATAAAATGTACATAATTAAAATGTACAATTACAGTACATATACAGTAATATATATATATATATATATATATATATATATATATATATATAATCTTTAAAAACATACACTATCAATCAATTAAATTCCATACTCCTAATCCATAATCCCAGTCCAAATTCAGAATCAAAATTCAGTACCGTCAGTACCAGTTCTTTGGTATTGCCTTTCATTCTCGCTTTCTCACACACGCTACTCTATTCTACTATACTCTACTCTGCAAAACTGCACTGCAAAACAATAATAAAGAAGATTACACAGAAAAGTATTTAAATACTTACATGCTCCTTATCAGGAATGTGGTAATAGCTTATGCGGTTTAGCTGTACATTTATCTGTAAACAGTCCAGTATTGTATAACGGACAAATATTTTGAAAGCACAGGTCAAGAAAATAGAAAGATATGTAATAAAAAGGCAGAATTGGATGTCATCAGCATATATGTATATGTGTAGAAGGTATCTCCTGCAATATGTATTAATTTCCCTAGAGGCAACATATACATCAGGAAAAGCATAACAATGTAATTAAAAAGAGCTTGTGTGCTTTCTGCACCAATGTTTGCACTGTTCACCCTCTCCTTATGTGATGTTGTTTGCTTGTCAATAATACATTGATTGTAATATGTTTTTACTGATGTTATAGCTTGCAGATCCATAAATCAATGATATAAATGACAAAGCTATAGGCTGAGTTACTCAAAAACCCAGGATTCACACAAGAAAATGTTACCTTCATTTTAAAATATCCAGAGTTTCGAATCTGTTTCAAACTCATTAAGGAATTTTGCAGAAATAGCACAAATATTCTGCAACCAAACTTGTCAGTGTTGTAATCCAGTAGAAGAAACATTTTGAAAATGATTGTATCTTTGTGGGAGCAATCTAAAACAGTTTAGCAGTATTGAACATATAGTAAAGAAAATGGAAACAGAATAGAGCAAGGTTAGAAGATTTTTGCCATCACAGATTACAGGGACCAGTCCACTAGAGACTTCCTAATATAAACACCCATTTATAGGAAGGTTTGACATTTCTCAGCTGCAGAGCTGTCTTTGACTCTATGGCTCTATCATCTAATTTTACGATCTTAAAACCTAGGCCCTCTATCATTCTCTCAGGTGCATTGCTGAAAGGACATACTTAATGGCCAGAGGTAGTCATTAATTTGCCAGCAATTTCTTATATATACATGTAAATGCTTGTAATACAGATTTAAAATACTGATTGAAATGTTTGTGAAGTTAACATTGCAGGGTATTGAAGGTACCATTAGATGTTCATTTTGCTGGATCTTCAATTCCCCTTTAATAACACACTTTGAGGCTTCTTTAATGTCTTCAAATGTATTTTATGCACCTGAATGACATTTTTCATGTTTGATTATGACAAGAATTTGAAATAAGTCCCTTGCAGCAAGGCTGGGAAACTTATAATTTCCTCTGAGAAAAGGGGGAACACAACTGAATATAAAGCTTTATTTAGCAGTGGAATTCACTGTAGTCCATCTATAAGGTATTTGTTGGTGTCTGTTATTCTAGGCAAAACTCAGTTACCCTGAAGAGTCCATCATCTGCACATACGGATGAACCAATGCTGATTCACAAAAGCTTTTTTACTTTAATATTTGTGTACAGTGCATCCGGAAAGTATGCACAGCGCTTCACTTTTTCCACATTTTGTTATGTTACAGCCTTATTCCAAAATGGATTAAATTAATTATTTTCCTCAAAATTCTACAAACAATACCCCATAATGACAACGTGAAAGAAGTTTGTTTGAAATCTTTGCAAATTTATTAAAAATACAGAACAAAAAAAGCACATGTACATAAGTATTCACAGCCTTTGCTCAATACTTTGTTGAAGCACCTTTGGCACCAATTACAGCCTCAAGTCTTTTTGAGTATGATGCTACAAGCTTGGCACACCTATTTCTGGGCAGTTTCTCCCATTCTTCTTTGCAGGACCTCTCAAGCTCCATCAGGTTGGATGGGGAGCGTCGGTGCAGCCATTTTCAGATCTCTCCAGAGATGTTCAAATCGGGTTCAAGTCTGGGCTCTGGCTGGGCCACTCAAGGACATTCACAGAGTTGTCCTGTAGCCACTCCTTTGTTATCTTGGCTGTGTGCTTAGGGTAGTTGTCCTGTTGGAAGATGAACCTTCGCCCCAGTCTGAGGTCCAGAGCGCTCTGGAGCAGGTTTTCATCAAGGATGTCTCTGTACATTGCTGCATTCATCTTTCCCTTGATCCTGCCTAGTCTCCCAGTTCCTGCCGCTGAAAAACATCTCCATAGCATGATGCTGCCACCACCATGCTTCACTGTAGGGATGGTATTGGCCAGGTGATGAGCGGTGCCTGGTTTCCTCCAGACATGACACTTGCCATTCAGGCCAAAGAGTTCAATCTTTGTTTCATCAGACCAGAGAATTTTGTTTCTCATGGTCTGAGAGTCCTTCAGGTGCCTTTTGGCAAACTCCAGGTGGGCTGTCATGTGCCTTTTACTGAGAAGTGGCTTCCGTCTGGCCACTCTACCATACAGGCCTGATTGGTGGAGTGCTGCAGAGATGGTTGTTCTTCTGGAAGGTTCTCCTCTCTCCACAGAGACACGCTGGAGCTCTGTCATAGTGACCATCGGGTTCTCGGTCACCTCCCTGACTAAGGCCCTTCTCCCCCGATCGCTCAGTTTGGCCCGGCGGCCAGCTCTAGGAAGAGTCCTGGTGCTTCCAAACTTCTTCCATTTACAGATGATGGAGGCCACTGTGCTCATTAGGACCTTCAATGATGCAGGACTTTTTTCTGTACCCTTCCCCAGATCTGTGCCTCGATACAATCCTGTCTCGGAGGTCTGCAGACAATTCCTTGGACTTCATGGCTTGGTTTGTGCTCTGACATGCACTGTTAACTGTGGGACCTTATATAGACAGGTGTGTGCCTTTCCAAATCATGTCCAATCAACTGAATTTACCACAGGTGGACTCCAATCAAGTTGTAGAAACATCTCAAGGATGATCAGTGGAAACAGGATGCACCTGAGCTCAATTTTGAGTGTCATGACAAAGGCTGTGAATACTTATGTTCATTTGCTTTTTTTTTTTTTTTTTTTTTAATAAATTTGCAAAGATTTCAAAGAAACGTCTTTCATGTTGTCATTATGCGGTATTGTTTGTAGAATTTTTAGGAAAATAATGAATTTAATCCATTTTGGAATAAGGCTGTAACATAACAAAATGTGGAAAAAGTGAAGCACTGTGAATACTTTCCGGATGGACTGTATATTTTTTGTATGTACATAACTCTGACCTTTTTAGACCAGTATAAATGATACAGAAAAAAACGTGTTTATTCCTTGTGGCACAGAAAAGAGAGGAAACATGCACTGCCTAGCTCTGCAGCTCACCAGAAGTGAAAGAAGCAGAGTTATTATCAAGCATCTTATAACACTGTGACAGAGCAAGATCGATATCTGATTAAACCTTAAAGGAAATTTTATGAACACATAACATTGCCCTGTGTTACAGCATTTGTGTTGCTTTTTCCACTCAAGCCAACTATCCCTCTGGTAACTGTTTGTTATTGAAAATATAATTATGATTCACTTATTTCATTACATTCTGATGATACTTTTTTGTTATTTGTTTTTTCAGTCAGTATGTTGAGCAGCTGTACATGTTCATTCTAAAAAGTTTCTGGAGCACATCTTAGCATGAATACATGCAGCTGTTCGCTTGAGAAGGCAAAATCACCATAAAGTGTGTGCCATCCTACCAGGTTTTTATGTGTAGAAAACACTGTATTTCTTCTGTCAAATTCATGACTCAGTAGCTGAGTCTTCCTTCATTTGAAAATAATACACAAATGACAAAATTCCCAAATGAAGATAGAGAATATCTAAATTGTTGTAACAATGGTAATATAGGTAGCTTCATCAGGAGTTTCATCAGCAAATTCTACCTGTATTTAATGATTTTTATTGTAATCTAGATTGTCATTCTAAGAGCAATAGACGTAATCTCAGCCTGGCGATTTGTACACATAAAAGTTTCTCTCTGAATCCTTCATCATGTTTAATAACAGACAAACGGGTGTCTGCACCGCTCACGATTGTGAGTTTCTCCAAGGAAAATGTTGAAACTAATTTTGTGTAAAAATACTTCCAGTTTTTTCCCCAGTAAATCAGATCAAGGAGCTGCTACCCAGGATGATCAGAATTGGGGAACATTAAGTTATTCAAAAATGTTCTTTGCAATCGTTTTTACAGTTCTTTCATAATAAGCATTAATTATACATTTTCTTTGGAGTACATCTTTACATGCATTTTTAAAATGATTTGATTTCTAAAACCATAGAGGCTGCAACATTGTTATTTGGTTGTCTTTGTCATTTAATATTTGAGATCATTTCTCTGTAGCATTTGTATTTAATGTAGTTTATTTTATTTATTTTAATGCTATTTATATTCCCTTTTTATATACAGGAAAGATATCCTGAAATTTGAAATTATTTAAATGAATAGTCTTAAGATTGTTCAATCACAACAACCGAACTAAAAAAGAGAGTGATACATTTACTAGTCATAGGATAATTCTACAATCCCTTTCTTACATGAGGTATAATACAGTTGCTTTACCAAAAGTCATGAAATGTTGTTTTCTTTACACATATAATTTGGCTTGAATCTACGTACTGTATTAATGTGACAAGTGTGATAGAATAAAATACTTAATCTTGAAGTCTTCTTCCATCAGATACAAGTTTTTCAGTATTTAGTGTAATTAATATCTGCTTAAAATAACACAATACGCACACACACACACACACACTGAATAAAGTATAAGTGTAAAATCCTAGATTAAATTAAAATCATATTTCCAGTAATTACATTCAATATTTTGTACATTTGTAGGGATATACTGATAGACTGCTTTTATAAAATGACCACAGGAACTCACAAAATGACTATGCTCCCAATATAACTGTTTACAATTTTTAGTCATATTAAATGCAATTAACTGGCAATTATAAACACTTAATCACTTGTTTTACCCTTGTTCAGATGAACACAGCTATTCAGCAATAAAGGCGTGAGCAAACAAGTCTAATCTGCGCCTTTACGCTTTGAAGACAGAAATAGAAATGTTCACTTGGTTTTATGTTTTATGTATTCCTGTTAAAAACATGCCATTCTGAGGTCAGCAGAGGGCCGGTATATAATATGCAAGAGCAAATTCTCATAATTAAATGCATAGTCTCTTCCACAAGAAAACAATTAATTTTGTACCTAATATGTATGCCTGTGCTACCTGTGTTGTCACAACATATTTACACTAAAGAAAGTGCCTCAGTGTCCCTTTCAATAGATCTGAGGCGGATATGCTTGGATAATCATCTGGTGTAATGTGTGCAATTACTCTGTTATATTCAGCTCATTTCATCTGCTGACTCATTTCATTTCATCTGCTGACTCATTCCATTTCAATGATAATGAAAGAAAAACGAAAAAGTTTGAAGCACTGTGATTTCAGGCATTTACTCTTTTGACCTGAGAGTTTCCATAGCAATGAAAAAAGAAGTTGAAATACAATCAGTTTTCTACTACAGTTCAGAGTCCATTAACTTAAACTCCAAATTGTATTATTTACAGAGATAAATACATATGTAGATACATACGTTTGTCTTATAGTTTTTATTTAATGGTGTTTTTTAAAACTAGATTTAATTCACAGATTAGTCTTGTAAACAAAGGATTTTCAGTTGCAGTTCTTCCCATTTTAGGCATCTCTTCACAGCTTCCTTGCATATTGTATGGTCGGGTATGAAGTTGGGTGCTGCTTAAGAAATTATTATACTTGAACTTTTCCTCTTTCTCATTAGGCTACATTTGTTTGCATAGCTACCAGTTATTATGTATATATTGCCTTACAATTTCCCTAACAGACTACTCTTGATTTAGAGAGATAACTATGGATACCTGATCATGATCTTTTTTGGGTGTAACAATGTTTAACTAAAAAACAACTACTATTCGGACCTATAAGGGATAATAATGTCATGGAAGTCACAATGAGTATTATAATTCTATGCTAATATCAGTAACATATATTGTTAGTTTAAAACTTTTCATTGGTCAATGTTTTATGTATATGTTTTGCTTCTTAGTAGTTTCAGTACAATTTCATTTTTTCCTCCCACATTTTTGTCAGAAAGTGTACACATGCATAAGGCTCATTGGGATATAGGTATACATTCGATATGCAGATGCCTTGGGGCATTGTGTAGCTAGAGGGTTTGCCTTGAGCCTGAAATCACATCCTGAAAGGTATTTTTAAAATTTTAATAAGTGGGAAACAGAGAGAAGCAGAATCAAAAAGGCAACAAAGCAAAAAATAAATAAAAAATAGAATTTTAAAATTTCTTCATCATGATTAAAAAAATGTGACATCATTATAAAATGTGCAAAATACTGACACTTTTCGAACTGTGATTGAAAATACAATGGCTTCTGAACATTCTATGCAGTGTTCTGATTCTGACTTCTATCTCTACACTGTACAGAAACATGGAGTGCATTGATGAAATGCTTTCTTCATTTTTTTAACCAATTGTTTGTCTGTTCTAGTATTATTGTAGAAGAATGTGGTCCATATGCCAAAAGGCTGCAAGAAATAAACAGGTCTACTAAAACTGAAACATAAGGCAACAGATATTATCAGTCAGTGGAGTGAGGTATAATTCTTGTTTAATTCCCTGTGCTTCAAGCTCAACCACTTGAACTCTATTGTGGGACCTGAAAAGAAAGGTTATGTAGCTTTTGTAAGGTGTAAATGATTTAGAATTAAAATAAGAACAATAATAATTGCTTCCTGCTCTATAAATTGAGCTTTACAGGGTATTTAATGGAACAAAGCATGGTATCACTAAACATATAGTTAACTAGATTGACTGCTCATAGTACAAGACTGCTTCTTATCTTTTTAAATGTTTCATTATAAGCAAAACTGAAATGTTAGACTTTATAATTTATAATGTTTCAGGATTTGCAGAACTCACATTTGGTTTTGATCTTTTAGTTTGAGTCAGAAATGCTATTTACATGACATGCTGTTGTGGAGCTTGACATGAATTATATATAATGTGGGTCTCAATTTAAATGAACCCTTTCAAAGGAATGGAAAGTATCTATTCTCAGTGGACCCTTCTGCCTTTAGTTTAAAAATAAAAGTTCTTCATTTTGGATATTCCTTCAACATACTGATGGATAGCCCTAAAGACAAACATAATTAAATAACATTTGTTAGAGCACTGTAATTCATATTTTGCACCACTTAGAACCATTTAAGGATTTTTACAGTCATTAAGAGAGTAAATCAACTGAAATTGTGGAGCTTTTATTTTATTATTTTATTTTTTTGTCATTGGAGGAAAAGGATGTGGCTTTTAATACAGTTTAGAATAACTGTCCAGTGATGGACATTGGACATATGCTCTTGATACTTACTTTCCCATTTAACTTAAAACTATAAAACTCAAAAATAGAAGCTCATAAAGGACAGCAAATTAAAATACGGTATACCAGGACAATATGGGTGACTGCATTGGGAATTCTAGGCTTGCTTTTAATTTTAAGAAGAGTAATTCATGGGAGAGGGGGTCGGGTGCAGCTGGCAGTATATTTAATTAGATTTAAAAATGCTATTGTTTATTATTCAGGTGCACTGTATTATCTATCCTTCATTCCAATATTATACACATTTAAATATAAGTACTCATATTTTGGAAATGTAACACTTCCAAATACGTTAAAAGCTCAGTATGATTAGAGTAGTTTTTTTTAAGTAATTACAAATTAACACCTTTAATGGAATTTCTCCCTTTTGCAAAAAAAAAACTTTATTAGACATTGTATTTTTTCTCTTTAATATTAGAAAGAGACTACTGTGACCTGAAGCATTTTAATAATATTCAGCACCAATAACGAATCTTTTTATTTTTTTATTTTTTCAGTTAAGGTGGCTGTGCCTTGATTAGTCCTGAAACATTACATCTTATGCGCTGTTTCCACTGGACATGTTTAGGTCTAGGCATTTTCACTGTTGCTCAGGTGCACATCCGCTGGTGCCCAAAATAGTTTCAGGAGTTTCGTACATTGTACCAGTCCCAAACTGGTCTAGGTGGATGTCCCTTACGTAGCCAGATGCAACATCACTACATTTTAAAATTGTAACTACAGTAAAGGTGGTCACTATCAATGCGAGAGATGCGGAAGAATCTTTTCCAAAGATGGAACTGTCACATTCTCTGCATGACATTTCCCCTGTCACCACTAGATGTCACCCTTGTTTTCAAGCTACTTCTGAAACTTTCCCTTTCTGAATACCATGTGGAAACCGGTGCAATGGATTACAATAGCTCCCTCAAAGTATGTTCTAAATTGCGAACTTGCGAAATTCCTCCTCTCTATATAAACCCCTCACAAACACTAACCTATTGCAAAGTATTGTTTACGCCCAGTAGCAATTCTGAGCCTTCTACTAATCGTGTTGCCTTCTTTAGTTAACGACCTTAGCCATTTCCCTCTCGACTTCTGATTATTGGATTTCCTACCTTGTACTGTTTGCCTGATCCCAGACCTCTTGCCTGTCTCTTCGACCTACCCTTTTGGATTCCCTGTGATGTTCCTGTTTGCCGGCTATTTGACCCCTTGACAATTTCTGTATTTCTCCCATCATGCAACCGCCTTTTCTAGTGAGTCTGCAAAGATTGCCTTCATCATTACACTCTTGACCGGGAAGGCACTCCAATGGGCTTCTGCAGTTTGAAAACAACAAGCACGGATAACACGCTCCCTCAGTACATTCCTTGGCCATTTCAAAGATGTCTTTAATCTTCCGGCGGAAGGAAGGGAAGCCGGTGAACAGCTCCTGGCGGTTAAACAGGGTACCTCCTCGGCTGCTGAAAACTGCATTCGAAGTTGCAGTACACTTTCTGGTACTTACGGATCATCATAATTTAGAATACATCAAGTCTGCAAAACGTCTCAATCCCTGCCAAGCACGATGGGCCCTTTTTTTTTTCTTTTTACAAGATTTCTCTTCACCATTACCTACCGCTCTGGATCAAAGAAGACGAAGGCAGATGCCCTGTCATGGCAATTCGATGACCAAACCCCTCCTTCGATCTGGGAACATATTCTGCCATCCACCTGCATTGTGCCTCCAATAACTACCGTCTCCGTCCGCCTGTCCTGTGGGTTTCACATATGTTCCCTCCTCTATCCAACCTGATCTCTTGCAATGGCTGTACTCCTCTCCTGTCTCTGGACATCCTGGTGTGCAACGTACAATTTCCCTGATACAGCAGAGGTTCTGGTGGCCCACTCTGGTGTCGGACGTAACCCGCTTTGTCCTGCTCAGTCCAAAACCTCCTGTCAGTCCTCTGCCGGTCTCCTGGAACCTCTCCCTGTGCCACACAGACCCTGGTCACACATAGCAATTGACTTTCTTACTGATCTTCCCAAATCTCATGGTTTTACTGCTATCCTAGTAGCCGTAGATCACTTTTCCAAAGCATGTCGGCTAATCCCGTTAATAGGCATTCCCACTGCCCTAGACACTGCAGAGTTTCTTTTCTGCCATGTGTTTCGTGTGTACGGACTCCCAGAGGATATCGTCTCTGACAGAAGACCTCAGTTCACCTCACGTGTTTGGAGAGCGTTTTTCAGATTACTCGATGTCAACATCAGCCTCACATCTGGATATCACCCTCAATCTAATGGTTAGACAGAGCATTTAAATCAAGAGATCGCCAGATTCCTCCGTTCTTATTGCAGTTCCTCACAACAATAATGGAGTAGATACCTTCCTTGGGCGGAATATGCCCAATACTCCCTTATTAGCTCCTCCACTGGCATTACACCATTCCAATGTGTACTCGGTTATCAACCCCTCTCTTTCCCTGTCCTGACCAACAGACCGACGTCCCGGCAGTAGACGAGTGGTTTTGGCACAACAATGAGATCTGGCAGCCAGCTCATGTTTGGCTACAACAGGCTGTTCACTGCCAGAAGACTAATGCTGATCGCCACTGCTGCGCCACCCCCACATATCAACCCAGGCAGGACAGGAGGTCTGGCTATCCGGGAAGGACATCTGTCTCCGTCTCCCTTCTAAAAAGTTAAGTCCCTGCTTTATCGGCCCTTTCAAGATCCTCCGCCAGGTTAATCCTCTTTCATATCGTCTGCAATTGCCTCCTGGATATCGTATATCTCCCACCTTCCATGTCTCCCTTCTGAAACCAGTGAGGTCCGATCCTGTGCAAGCTGGTAGTTCTGTCCCTGATCTCCTCTTCCTTCTCCTCCTCCTCCTCTGGACCTCGCTGATGGGTTGGTCGCAATTTGGTCCTTACTTCCTATAGTCCCGTCCGTGACAGGAACGCGTGAGCACTTATTAATGTATGGTCAGAAAGTGCCACACAGGATCAATTGCTTGGAGCAGTAAGACATTTAAAAGTGTTAGAAAAGATTGTGAAAATCCTGCTGGCGAAAAGACTGCATTGGACTGCAATACAGTTCTGTGACAAAATACATTCACTTTTATTGGTATAATTATATACAGATGGGGGAGCACAACATACGGCCCATGGGCCAGATCTGGTTCTCCACTACCCATTTTCCACTGCCATATGCGAGCCGTGCGTGGAACCAGGCTGGCGCGGCTCGGCACGTTACCCACTGGCAATTTTGTCGAGCCGACCCGGAACCAGGCTTTCGGCCCTGCTCTTTACCTAGTGCTGGCCCTGGTCCGAGCCATGCTGGGGGAGGAGTTAACTGAATTCATCATCACATAGTGTCAGTCTAATTACTAGGCTTATATACATTATAAATACTTAATACATTAATAAAATACATTACAAATACTTAACAAACTACTACTGCTATTTATAATATACTGGTAAAAAAATATCTTAGGATTAATCTACACAATGAGCTTAATTTGTTATCGTTTCAAGCAATAGCACTTCTCCATCTGTAAGTTATGTCTTTAACTTTTTAAGATTCATTCTCTCGCCTCTCACGATGTATATGTTTATTTATTTATAACAGTAAAAGCTGATAGCTTTTTAATTATTAATAAAACCATGGTAACAAGGATAAATCAAAACATCTGCATCACAGCTTTTGAAATAGCTAAACACAGAAAATGTATAGCCTTCCCTTTTCCCCATAAATTGTTAATGACCAAGTAGATGTCTTACAAGTTGTAAATTGTTAGACACTCTCTCTCTCTGTCTCTCTCTCTGGTCAAACCCACCTACAAGGGAAGATCATATTTAATTGTACTGAAATGGCATTGTATTGAAAAAGTATGCATTACTATTGACAATGGGGTGGGACAAATATATATATTTGTTTTCACGAGAAAGGCTACCTGATGAAGACACAGCAGTGTCGAAATGCATTATGAATGATTCAATAAAATGAAATTGTAATAATATAAAAGTCTGGTCTAAATAACTAATAAGTGAGAGTGAGGCTACAAAATTTTATTTTTATATATATATATATATATATATATATATATATATATATACATATATATATATACAGTGGGGGAAAAAAGTATTTGATCCCCTGCTGATTTTGTACGTTTGCCCACTGACAAAGAAATGATCAGTCTATAATTTTAATGGTAGGTGTATTTTAACAGTGAGAGGCAGAATAACAGCAAAAAAATCAAGAAAAACGCATTTCAAAAAAGTTATAAATTGATTTGCATGTTAATGAGGAAAATAAGTATGTGATCCCCTATCAATCAACAAGATTTCTGGCTCCCAGGTGTCTTTTATACAGGTAATGAGCTGAGATTAGGAGCACTCTCTTGTCCTCAGAAGCAATCAATCAATCAGATTCCAAACTCTCCACCATGGCCATGACCAAAGAGCTGTCCAAGGATGTCCGGGACAAGATTGTAGACCTACACAAGGCTGGAATGGGCTACAAGACCATCGCCAAGCAGCTTGGTGAGAAGGTGACAACAGTTGGTGTGATTATTCGCAAATGGAAGAAACACAAAATAACTGTCAGTCTCCCTCGGTCTGGGGCTCCATGCAAGATCTCACCTCGTGGAGTTTCAATGATCATGAGAACAGTGAGGAATCAGCCCAGAACTACACAGGAGGATCTTGTTAATGATCTCTAGGCAGCTGGGACCATAGTCACCAAGAAAACAATTGGTAACACACTGCGCCGTGAAGGACTGAAATCCTGCAGCGCCCGCAAGGTCCCCCTGCTCAAGAAAGCACATGTACAGGCCTGTCTGAAGTTTGCCAACGAACATCTGAATGATTCAGAGGAGAACTGGGTAAAAGTGGTCTCAGATGAGACCAAAATCAAGCTCTTTGGCATCAACTCAACTCGCCGTGTTTGGAGGAGGAGGAATGACCCCAAGAACACCATCCCCACCGTCAAACATGGAGGTGGAAACATTATGCTTTGGGGGTGTTTTTCTGCTAAGGGGACAGGACAACTGCACCGCATCAAAGTGACGATGGACGGGGCCATGTACCATCAAATCTTGGGTGAGAACCTCCTTCCCTCAGCCAGGGCATTGAAAATGGGTCGTGGATGGGTATTCCAGCATGACAATGACCCAAAATACACAGCCAAGGCAACAAAGGAGTGGCTCAAGAAGAAGCACATTAAGGTCCTGGAGTGGCCTAGCCAGTCTCCAGACCTTAATCCCATAGAAAATCTGTGGAGGGAGCTGAAGGTTCGAGTTGCCAAACGTCAGCCTCGAAACCTTAATGACTTGGAGAGGATCTGCAAAGAGGAGTGGGACAAAATCCCTTCTGAGATGTGTGCAAACCTGGTGGCCAACTACAAGACACGTCTGACCTCTGTGATTGCCAACAAGGGTTTTGCCACCAAGTACTAAGTCGAAGGGGTCAAATACTTATTTCCCTCATTAACATGCAAATCAATTTATACATTTTTGAAATGCGTTTTTCTGGATTTTTTTGTTGTTATTCTGTCTCTCACTGTTAAAATACACCTACCATTAAAATTATAGACTGATCATTTCTTTGTCAGTGGGCAAACGTACAAAATCAGCAGGGGATCAAATACTTTTTTCCCCCACTGTATATATATTTGTTTTAACGAGATTCGACCTGTATTTTACGTCTAAAACGAGGGACACTTATGTATCGCATAATGTACCTTCACGTGCTTTAAACATAACCATTACTTGTCAAAGTTTGTAATCCTAATGTTACCAATAAAAGATGGCAATATTTAAGTAACATTAACAATATAACGTTAAGCCCTGCATATAATCCATGTTTAGTGTTTTATTGTTCATAACAATAATTATTATTATTGTTATTAACCAATTTGACTTAACAATCAATATCAACTTCATGTTATGCCCAATATAGTAAGCTACATTAAAGCACGTTCAACCTTAAGCACAACACACGTTTCGCTATACAAGATATGTATCAGCCTGGGTGTCAGTCATTTAACTGGTGAAGTTTGGATATTAATGGTTATTTTTTATGTACAGGAAGCCACAAAGCAATTTCTACATTAAGCGTAGACTTTCCCATTAAGAAATATTTCCACAATGTTATAGATCAATTAATTTATACATAATTCATATATAATATGACTGTTTCAGTGCATGCTGGAATACTCCATATTAATTACTAGCGTTCAATGACTACCTAAACGATACTATAGCCTAACAAATAGAAATTAAATTAAATGGTCACAGTCTTTCATATGTTGTTTTTGTCGCATTTGAGAATATGTTTTAATGTTTGTCTTTGCAGCTTCACTGTTACAGTTTGGTAGCCAAGCCAGTTGGTTTTTACTTCCATTTAGTAAAAAATAAAAAATTAAAAGATCTCAAGATCCTCCATTGTTGTCATCTGAAAAGCCTATCTTTCAGTGTCATTCCCACAACTCTCGATGTCCGCAGCGTGTGACGTCATTTACCTTGTCTGGGGTATTGCAGTAGATACACACCCAACCTGTGCCAGGCTCGGGTCCGATGTGCCAGTGGAAAAGGGGCACACTAGACTAGACTAGGATAGTCCCAGATTTTAATTTAATGTCCCAGTGTGGCGACAAATCTCTTAAAATCGTTAAAATGTCCTGTTTTTCAGTTTTCCCTTTTTAAGACTTACTTAAAACTCTTAAAACCTTTAAAATAGACAAGGCATGTCTATTCTATTATAACAATGTGATCGATCGCACTAAGAAGCAAACATTTAAATTATACTGGAAAACCTTAATTACAATGTAACTATATGTAATATGGTAATGCTGGTATAGATAGTTTTGTGTGCCCACAGAGACATCCAGCTTACTGTGAAATGAACACAAATTGGAGAAATTACAGGCAGATGTTTCTTAAATTTACCGACTGCACAAATAAATCACTACCTTGAAAAATGTATGATTAATACAACCACTACCTGATCCATTGACAACCTGTAACAGGACAAGATATTTTTTAAATGAATCCCATACAAAATAAAAGTTGATCCGCACACGATTATAGATGTGTGATTAATTTATTTAGCTGTAATTGATTAAGCTCATGTGGAGGTTATCCAGGATTTTTTTTTTAATGCTGTTATGGATCCCAGAGTGTTGTAGACGTATTCATAATACTATCAGTTAGCTACCTATAGACTATGACATTTCATAGTGATATGCTAAACACATGGCTACACAGGACAGATTTAAGCAACACAAACATACACTTTTAGTAATGCAACACAGTTTAATTCTACCACAGAGAAATAATAATTGGAAATATCTAGGATACTTAACTTATTGTCAATGTTAATTGGGATCATGATACAGGGAGAAGTAATACTCATGTTATTTT
Source organism: Amia ocellicauda (assembly GCF_036373705.1). Classification (NCBI taxonomy): domain Eukaryota; kingdom Metazoa; phylum Chordata; class Actinopteri; order Amiiformes; family Amiidae; genus Amia; species Amia ocellicauda. Next base: position 18,989,398 of record NC_089851.1, on the reverse strand, counting down.
TGTAAATGCTTTGCTCAAAAAAGAAAGGGACTACATGAAACAGCATCAGCTACATGGAAATTAACACTTTTTAATTTTAAATTAATTTATTTTATAAATATTTTTTCAATGTGTCCCAGTTTCTGTAAAATATAGTAAAAACATTTCAGTCCAAAGTTTATTACATTTTAATAATCTATGAAAACCTCCAGTTTTTGAACACCAAATCCCAGAATGCCAAGTGTCCCTGAATGCTTTTTGTTCTTGTCTCACATTCACTTCCTGGGGTACCTAACAATAATGCACTGGAAATGCAGGCAGCAGTGTTCAGGTGTACAGATATAGCATGGACTGGCCGAGGTGCACTTAAGAGTGAATGGTGAAAATGGGGTATATTTCTAGATCCATCTTCAAATGCACTACAACAAGTAAATTAACCTAACACAGCATCTAATCTCCAGTTGTCTTTGTTTTTGTCTTTCCCTTCACCTCTATATATGCATGGAGCCTTGTGCCTGCAGTGCAGTGAAATGGTAACTGGAGCCAAAATAGAAGGAAAAGGTTTTATTTTATGCCAGCAAGAAAATGATTGACTATGCAGGGTTGACAGGAACAAAAAAATGAATACATAAATAAATAAATAAATAACATGACTAACTAATGCAATTGCTCACTCTCATTAAACTGAGAAGGGGAAAACAAACAAAACTATTACTTGCTTTACTGCTAACCAATAGACAAGACAGGTCTTCAGCAAACCCACATGCTCGTGCCATCCATCACTCCCTAACCCCTGGAAATTGAGTCCTTTATATGTAATGGGGAGACCCCTCCCACTAGCTCATACAACTTCATGGAACAGTTACAATAGTTTTTTTTAAGTTAAAAATAACAAGAATATATTCAATTATATTTTGTATTGTTCTTCACAGATCTTCTACCTATATCATTCCATGTGTTTAGGTAAAATGAACATTTTTATTTTATTCTATAAACTACTGACAACATTTCTCTGAATGATCCAGTGCTGTGGTATAATTGAACATTCCTGTGGCCTGATGGACTATACATGTATTTAATCCAAGTAACATGAAAATGTTTAAATCAGCAAATGGTTATATGTAGGACCCATTTCAGTGGTTTAATTGACATTGCATTTAAGAAATATTGCCCAAAAATGACTATCTGATAGATTAAGTCACTTCAGAATGAGATTTTAATAAGGCAAGAAGAAATATGTATGACACATGGGAACAAGCCTGTCAAGAATTGAATATATTATTAAAGGAATGTTTGAGATCTTGAGTGATACAATTCCCACTTTCATATTTCACGGAATTCTAAACACCTTAACATCTGCAATTGTAATTTTTATTTTTCTGCCAGATTGTTTGTTTTAAAATCAGCTCAATGAAATTCTGTGTTTGAGTCGGTGAGAAACATGCTGTGATCCAGTTTGCCAGAAATACAGCTTTGCGGAGCGAACAGTATCTGCAATCCTGCAGTTAATTAACATTTCACAACATGCCACATACTGTATGTTGAGCAAGCTTTGTTTTGTTTTCATTAAATGTCAATTCAAGACAAAGCCTTAACTGAAGATGTTTCCCCAAATGAGCAGCATGCTTGTATAACAGTGTAAACTAGAAAAGCATGTTGACCCTTGTAAATTGTCTTCGCTTTGCTTAATCGTTTTAATTTATGAACAATACTTACACGTTGTCAGTGGTAAGTGAATGTTACTGGTTTGACATACAAATGTACACTTTAAAAAATAAAAAATAACAGACACTATACAGTGGGGGAAAAAAGTATTTGATCCCCTGCTGATTTTGTACGTTTGCCCACTGACAAAGAAATGATCAGTCTATAATTTTAATGGTAGGTGTATTTTAACAGTGAGAGATAGAATAACAACAAAAAAATCCAGAAAAAAAAAAGTTATAAATTGATTTGCATGTTAATGAGGGAAATAAGTATTTGACCCCTTCGACTTAGTACTTGGTGGCAAAACCCTTGTTGGCAATCACAGAGGTCAGATGTTTCTTGTAGTTGGCCACCAGGTTTGCACACATCTCAGGAGGGATTTTGTCCCACTCCTCTTTGCAGATCCTCTCCAAGTCATTAAGGTTTCGAGGCTGACATTTGGCAACTCGAACCTTCAGCTCCCTCCACAGATTTTCTATGGGATTAAGGTCTGGAGACTGGCTAGGCCACTCCAGGACCTTAATGTGCTTCTTCTTGAGCCACTCCTTTGTTGCCTTGGCTGTGTGTTTTGGGTCATTGTCATGCTGGAATACCCATCCACGACCCATTTTCAATGCCCTGGCTGAGGGAAGGAGGTTCTCACCCAAGATTTGATGGTACATGGCCCCGTCCATCGTCCCTTTGATGCAGTGCAGTTGTCCTGTCCCCTTAGCAGAAAAAACACCCCCAAAGCATAATGTTTCCACCTCCATGTTTGACGGTGGGGATGGTGTTCTTGGGGTCATTCCTCCTCCTCCAAACACAGCGAGTTGAGTTGATGCCAAAGAGCTCGATTTTGGTCTCATCTGACCACAACACTTTCACCCAGTTCTCCTCTGAATCATTCAGATATTCATTGGCAAACTTCAGACAGGCCTGTACATGTGCAGGGGGACCTTGCGGGCACTGCAGGATTTCAGTCCTTCACGGCATAGTGTGTTACCAATTGTTTTCTTGGTGACTATGGTCCCAGCTGCCTTGAGATCATTAACAAGATCCTCCCGTGTAGTTCTGGGCTGATTCCTCACCGTTCTCATGATCATTGAAACTCCACGAGTTGAGATCTTGGATGGAGCCCCAGAACGAGGGAGACTGACAGTTATTTTGTCTTTCTTCCATTTGCGAATAATCACACCAACTGTTGTCACCTTCTCACCAAGCTGCTTGGCGATGGTCTTGTAGCCCATTCCAGCCTTGTGTAGGTCTACAATCTTGTCCCTGACATCCTTCGACAGCTCTTTGGTCTTGGCCATGGTGGAGAGTTTGGAATCTGATTGATTGATTGCTTCTGAGGACAGGTGTCTTTTATATCACTTTAAGAGAGTACTCCTAATCTCAGCTCGTTACCTGTATAAAAGACACCTGGGAGCCAGAAATCTTGCTGATTGATAGGGGATCAAATACTTATTTTCCTCATTAACATACGTCATGAAATACATTTTTCTGGATTTTTTTGCTGTTATTCTGTCTCTCACTGTTAAAATACACCTACCATTAAAATTATAGACTGATCATTTCTTTGTCAGTGGGCAAACGTACAAAATCAGCAAGGGATCAAATACTTTTTTCCCTCACTGTATGTCTTACAATTAAACATATACATTTGAAGGATTTTAACTAGATGGGTACTTTCACCATCATGGTATGATTAAAAGAAGTTCTTAAATTACATCCTGTCTCAGCTTTAAAATCTCCCTTGTCAGATTTGACTTCTCCGTAATGTTTCCTTTGGGGCACAAGACATTACAAACTACTGTAATTATGAAACATTGTCAGTAAGCTGAATATTCTGCTCCAGCTGTTCATTCATCACTTTACATTTGTTAATTAAGATTATTCATTAGCAGCAGTATTTATTAACATAATAATGTTTATGTGAGTCAGACAGTTCCATTTCAATATCTCTTTTTGCATTGCACACCGCCCCCCCCCCTTTTTTTTCTGTTCTAGTATAGCACCCTTTGCAGGGTAGCCACAAAGCACTTTACAGATTTAATATCAACAAACAAATAAAATAAGCAAATAAAGAACAAATAAACCATAAGTAATCAAATAAAATAAACTATTAGGCACAGAGGAGATAAACAAAACCTCCTATAGGATAGCAGATTGTTATAGGAGAAAATACATCTCAGGGGGTACATGGCTTAAGGCCTAGGTCTAATTCCTGATGATTCACTAAGTTAAATGAGTCCAAGGTAGGCAAGGACTGAGTAGGACTGTTATGTGTCAGCTGTTATATTTGGGTATGTTTCCAATTCTATCTGTTTTCTAATACCAGTGACTTTGCTGTTGAAATAATCCATGAAGTCATCACAGGTGAACGTGGGAGAGATGACCTCAAAGAAGGCTCTACCTGCTGATTAGTTAGTGTAGCTATTGTGTTAAAAAGAAAGCGTAGGTTATTCTTATGCATCTCTATTAAATTACAGTAGTAGGCAGATTTAGCAGAGGACAGGGCCTGCTTGTATCTTATTATACTGTCATTCCATGCCATGTGGAAGACCTCTAGTTGTATAGTTCGCCATTAATGTTTATGTTAGGAGGAGTCGTGTCACATAAGGTGGAACTTGGTAAATCGAAATTTTATATATAGGCTATGTCATCTCAGTTTGAAGGTTGAGGGTTTTCTGTTACTTATTGTTCTATTACTTAGGTTCCATACACGGACTGAGAAGGCAGAATGTCCAGAGCATTGGAAAACATTGGTAAGTGATCAAAATTCAACAAGAGGGTATTATTGGAAACTGACCAGAACATGAAGTCAGCCATGAGACATTAAAAACAATACAACTCTAAAGCCCTAGGACAGAAGCGACAGATATCACACATCTGGCATCTCAGCACTTTCAAGTCTGGTTCTCTCTTTCTCAGGTTCCTCAATCAGTAGGTGGGGCACTGCTATGAAGAACAGGAGAGCAGGAGAAGACAACCCGATTGCAGTCCTGCTCGCTCCTTCTTCTCAGCATGCACCTGCACGCCATTGCTTCCCTAATCCCTCTAACCTCATCTCCCTGCCTCTCCTCTCCTCCTCTCTCCCCTCTACTCCACTCTCTGGAGGTCTGTGGAACTGAAACTCAGCTTCCTACAAGGCCGACTTCATCTCTGTTTTTGCCTCCCACCACTCTCTGGAATTATTCACTCTCACAGAGACATGGATCTCCCCTGAGAACTCAACCACCCCTGCCACTCTATCCTCTCTGTTTGTCCTGTCCCACTCCCATAGTCTGACCGGGAGGGGTGGAGGAACAAGGCTCCTGCTTTCCCCCTTTCTCCTCTTCTCTGTCCCACCCTTTCTCTCCTCTATCACGACCAGCAACTTTGAATTCCATGCAGTAGAACTCACCTCTCCCTCTCACCTCTTCCTTCTAGTTCTCTACCACACTCCTGGTCCACTCGCCTCCTTCCTGGATGAACTTAACTTCCTTCTCTCCTCCCTCCCCTCAATGTCCTCACCTACCATCCTCCTGGGAGACTTCAACATCCACCTCTCCAACCCCTCCCACTCTGCTGGATTTCTGCCCCCCTTCACTCTTTTAACTTGTCTCTCTCCCTGTCTCGCCCCACTCACATGACAGGTCGCCAGCTAGATCTCATCTTCTCTAGAGGTTTCTCCCCTTTGTCACTCTCCATGACACCCCTGGACATCTCAGACCACCACTTCATCTCTTTCTCCCTTTCTCTCCCCTCCCTCCCCACCCCACCCACTCGCTCTGTCACCTTCCTCCATAATCTCCACTCCATCTCCCCCTCCACCCTTGCCTCCACTATTCTCAATCTCTTACCTTCCATTGACTGTTTTTCCCATCTGCCTGTTAACTGTGCTACCTCCTCTTTGTTCTCCTCCTTCACCTCCTCCCTTGATTCTCTCTGTCCTCTCACGTCTTGTCTTGTCCGTCCCTCCCCATCTCAGCCCTGGATCTCTTCCGTTCTCCACTCAACGCGATACACTCTGCTTGCCGATGAACAGAAGTGGAAGAGGTCCAAACTCCCAGCTGCCCTTGAACTCTACCGCTCTCCACATTCTCCTCCTCACTCACCTCAGCCAAGAAGTCTTACTTCGAATCACTCTTTGAATCCTCTGTCAACAACCCCCGCAAACTCTACTCCACCTTCTCCTCCCTCCTTGCCCCTGCTCCTCCTCCTCCTCCTCCTCCTCCCTCGTCTCTCACTGCAGATGATTTTGCATCCTTCTTCTCTTCCAAGATCAGAGACATCCGCAAGCTTTTTCAACAGTCCCCCCTCCTCTCCCATCCCACCCAAATCTTCCACCGATCAAGTTCACTTTTCTTCATTCTCACCTCTTTTGGACTCTGAACTTTCCTCTCTCCTCCTAGGTCACAAAACCACAACATGTGCCCTGGACCCTCTCCCCACTCGCCCACTCCAAGTCACTGCTCCTGATCTACTCCCCTTCACCTCCTCCCTCCTCAACTCTTCACTCCTCTCTGGCTGTTTCCCCTCTGCATTTAAACAAGCTGCTGTCATCACACTCCTCAAGAAACCTACCCTTGACCCCACCTCTCCTCAGAACTACCGCCTTGTCTCCCTACACCCCTTCCTTTCAAAGAACCTCAAGCGTGCTGTTCACCGTCAGCTCTCTGCATTTCTTTCCAATCACTCACTCCTGGATCCACTGCAGTCCGGCTTCCGCACAGCTCACTCCACTGAGACTGCTCTCCTGGCAGTCACTGACTCCCTCAGCTGTGCTCGGGCAGCCTCCCTCTCCTCAGTCCTTATCCTCCTTGATCTCTCTGCAGCATTTTACACTGTTGATCACTCCATCCTCCTCTCCTGCCTCCCTGACCTTGGAATCGTTGGGACTGATCTCACATGGTTCTCCTCCTACCTCAACGACCAGACCTACCAAGTGACATGGCGAGGTTCCTCATTCACCCACCAACCTCTCCTCACAGGCGTACCCCAAGGCTCCATCCCGGGCCCCCTCTCTCTCTACATTCACTCCCTGGGCCCCCTCATTGCATCCCATGGTTTCTCTTAACATTTTTACGCAGATGATGCCCAGATCTTCCTGTCTTTTCCCTCATCCAACACCCTCATCCCCTCTCACATCTCTTCCTGCTTTGTCTGCTATCTTTGCCTGGATGCACTCACACCACCTCAAGCTCAACCTCTCCTAATCTGATCTCCTCTTTTCCCCCCCTCTTCCTCACCTTCTGCTGGTCTCTCCATCTCTATCCCCTTGGAATCTACGACACTCTCTCCCTCTTCTTCTGCCAAGAACCTAGGAGTCACCCTTGATCCTGCGCTCTCCAACACTCAGCACATCATCACGCTGACACACACCTGCAGATTCTTCCTGAGCAACATACGCCGAATCTGACCCTTCCTCACCAACTACTCAACTCAGCTGCTCGTCCAGTCCCTGGTCCTCTCCCGCCTGGACTACTGCAACTCCCTCTTGGCCGGCCTGCCTGCAACTACTACCCGCCCACTCCAGCTCATCCAGAACTCTGTGGCTCATCTGGTATTCTCTCTGCCCCGATTCGCACAACCTACTCCACTGCTCCGCTCCCTCCACTGGCTCCCGTACCGGCACGCATTCAGGTCAAGACACTGCACCTAGTTACCTGCAGACCCTCATCTCTCCATACATCCCCTTTAGACCACTGCGGTCTTCCGGTGCCAGAAGACTAACTCTGCCTTCTCTCCACTCCCCTTCCTCCAGAGCCGCTCCTTTTCATCACTGGCCCCTAAGTGGTGGAACGACCTTCCCACTGAAGTCAAAACAGCATCCCTGACCTCCTTCCAGCGATTACTCAAGACGCATCTTCTCAGACTCTACTTGTAATTTAGTCATTCACTCATTCGCTGGCCTTTGCATTACTTGTACTTGTATTGTTTATTTTGATATCCCCTACACTCCCTCTCCCTTAGCTCTTAAGTTTGACTTAACATCTTGTCTGCACTTATCAACCAAGTTGAGTGACACAGACCGGCCCAATAGACCATCTCTTCCTCTGTGCAGCTGCTGCAGCCCTTAACCCTGTCCCTTCCTTCACACACACACTGACAGTGTAGCCATGGGACATGGATGTAGCAGCTATAGAGGGAAGTCAGATTCTTTTTTGAAAAAAATTGTGGAAAGCAAAACAGTAAAAAAACACAAAAGTAGGGCTGAAATGTTAAGAGAGCAAAAACTAAAGTATCTTGAGTCAGATGCAGCCAAATGTAGGAAGTTAACAGATGTATTTGCTAGTAGTGCTGCTATTAGTGCCAATGCCAACAATGTGCACGTAGAAGTCAATGCTGAAGAAGATGCCGCAGAGTAGCAGAAGAAGGAGGCAACAACAGCATAGCAGACATGATTGTCAACAGTGCCACGGCTGCAGGTGAAGCTGTAGGTAATGGAGAGCCAGGGCAGGGAGGGAGACAACACATCAGTATGACAATCCAGTGTGTGTTCTGCAAGGCTCTTAATAACAGTTTACATAGTGTATGTTCTGTAGCACTCTGAAAATAGTATTGATTGGGAACACCATTCTAAATGTTGCTAGAAAAAAATAGAAAGTGCATTTTTTTGTTGTACAAACGAGGTGGATTCAACATTATCATAGCTCTCAAATCTCACACATTGAGACCCCATCTCATGCTCTCACGCACTGTCACTGTAATCTCAAGCATTTGGGCAACAATGCAATTTGTGCACATTTCTCACACATTGTACCTACTGTAAAATGTCATGCATTTTGTCAGAAATTGTCTGTGCGCACCCCACTTCCGCATTGTTGTCAATATCTCACACATTTTGCCCAAATATGTACGTTAGCACCCCCCACCCCCCCGGCTCTACAACATACGCACACACACACACACACACACACAGACCTGCTTTAGCCGGAGAGAACAGCTTTTGTCACTACATTTCTGGATTGTGAAAAGTCTCACGCATGGATGTATTGGAAACTTGAGAGCTATGCATTTTTGAGAACCTTCGTTTCTGCAACATTATCAAATGAGTTATGATTTTGTAGAAGCAAACTTATGTATTAGAATTTATAACTAATCAAAGTTGTGAGAAAAGTAATGTGAAAACCTGCTTCGCTGCAAGAAAATATGAATAAACATGAATGAAAATGTTGTGGGACACAGTAAGGGAGAATTTCAGGGTGAATATATGTATTTATATGATGTATTTATACTTCTAATAGAGGTCAGTCAATACGTATTAAAATGTCTAATGATTTTAATGTGACAAGGTGAATTGTTTGAGGAATTAGTTTAACCCATTTCAATATTGTTGATCTGACACTGATTAGACAAATTGCATTGTTTAATGTATTAATTAACTGTGCCATTTTACCACCAATCATTTTAAACAGCAATGGCACAAGAAACAGCATGCATTTCTGTTGCATTTTATATCTATGGAAAGTAAACTAGTTTACTCATACTATCAAACTTATTTTAAGTTCCTACGTTGTACTGTTGATTTTGTCTCTGTGTTTTTTTTTTTTTAAGTTGTTGTATATCCTAGGACAGGAGTTCCCAGTGCTGGTCCTGGGGACCTCCTACCCTTTTAGTTTTTGTTCCAAGCGAGCTCTCAATTACTTAATTGAACCCTTAATTGAAGTAACAATCTACTTAGATTTTACTTTTTAAATTGCGTAATAAAAGAGTTGGTTCTTTAATAAGTTATTTGGACAATTCTATACTTACCTTACAGTTTAAAATAATTTTGCAACAATAACTTATTAATTGCATTGTTTAATGATGGTACTGTAGAATATATGTCATTTAAATGTCTTCCTATTTACAGTTAAGTTCATTAACACATTTATTTTATTTATTCAATAATATTATTATAATATAGCCCAAGAATAAATTATGAAAAATTCTTATGATACATATTAAATATCACATTTTCATATACTTGGCTACCCATAAATAGTTTTTCCTACATTCTCTAAACAGTACAGACTGGTGTCCCATATGCCATATTCTATCAAAATGTAGACTGGAGTCCCCTCAGCTTTAGTGTACAATAGCTGTGATGTAGCTCGGTGCTGGTATTAGGGTCTAGTTGTGAACATGCATGTGTCGGCGGGGCGGGGTGGTGGATTATCCAGGGTCTGGTTGTGGTGGGCCGGTCTAGGTTGAAGTTCAGGGCCGTTTTTATGTCCCAGTCTGTCCCTGCTGGTTGGGCAATGCCCATTGCAGCAGCAGGTGGTCACTTTCTGTGATTATTCTGAAAAAAATCCCACAAACAAACATACAAAAAAATACATGATGATAAAAATAAAAAATCCAACAGTGGTAGAAGTAAGGCAAGAAAATAATAATACATCATTGTTAAAAGTGACTGCATCTCATGTAAGCAAATAATAAATAAACCAATTATTGAAATGTTATGCCCTTTGTCACCACCCATGACAGATGTTTGTCTCATGGAACATTACATATGCATCTGATGCTGAAAAGAGGTGAAAGGGTTGCAGCCATTATATCCCATACATTATAGCTCATCAGATATGATCGAGATGGAGCATCTGACACCCTGACAACCCGCAGGCATCTGAGAAGCCATGAAAGTAGCTTGTGTACAACATTCCAAGTTTTCCCCAGCCAGTTCCACCCACCCTCCTTCTGCAGTGCTGAGCCAATTGTGCCACCATCTTGGGAACACCTAGTCAAAGATGACTGGCATAGTCTCCAACATAGTTTATGTTTTATATAAAGCCCCATTTTCTGATAAACTGGTGTTAACGGATGGGAAGCTTTCTTTAGCTTTTTGTTAAGCTCCCACACAACAGACCAATACCATTTTCATTTGACTGATGATGAGACAACCTGACTAGATTGAGCATTTAAACCCCTTTTTGCTTGACAAGGGCTCCAAATTAAGGTTTTAAGTATTTAGAGTTATCACAACATAAACAATGGTAAAATTAATTGACTGATCCTCCTACCCAAACCATCTCTAAAAGTGTTAAGAGAATGTATTTATGGTCAACCAAAACTGATGCACCATTTCTTAGATTAGGGTTCTATTTGTGAGGCTTTTTGAATTTGACTTGTATCAACTCAGAATGTACTATTTCAGTTAGGCCTAAACTGGTTTTGAGCCCAGTCCTAAAAAGATTAAATGCTAGTGTCATAACACTCAGTGCCAACTTATAACTGCACTGAGGATAAAACAGCAGAAAAGCTAAAGGATCACAGTCACTAGATTCTCCTGGCCTTTCAAACTAATTTCCAAAATTCCAAATCATGCATGTTGTTTATGTCAAAGCCTCTCCAACATTATAAAATACAGTACTTTGAACTGACTAAAGTCATGATGACTTAGTGAAATCATAATGCAAAACTCTATGTTCCACAAGCTGTGATGTCCCTACAGAAACAAGTGTTTCACTTTGAATGTAGTGAATATGTAAATTGATTAGATGACCTTGGCAGTCAAAAACTAAAAGACAATTGAAAACAGCTTCTTTGCCAATGTATTATTGTAATGAAACTCATACATAATGCTTTCCCTAGGCATACCACACAATTGTTTCCAGTATATGGTTATTAAAAATATTAATTTTGCAGTGTGTGAGCAGGAGCAATAATATGTAGGGGGTATCCGTGGCAACAGGTCTGATCATCTTCAAAAATCATATACTGAACAGAAATGTATAATTTATTATGATTATGATTATAGTTATTATTATTAGCCTAATTTGTCATGTTGATATCAACTAACATAAATGCTGTTGGAATTACTGTAAAGCTGTAAGACTTTATATCCAAGATACAGATCATGTGAAGAGGTTTATTTAACAATTGAAAAAGGCACAGCTGACTCTCCAGCTCTCCTGTGCGCCTCCCTTTGTGAAGATTGACAACATCGGTTTAGTCAGACGGCATGTCTCGGGATTATTTTATTGGTTGTAACAATAACCAGTAGCTAAGACAATGATCAAATGTTTTTGAAAGGATCCCTGAAAGTAGAAAATTATAAGTCTGTGTTCAGAGCTACAGCTGAGAGACTTGTAAGTGTCAAGTATATCTACATTGTTGACAGTAATGCTCTACTTGTAGCCTATATCACTTAAGTTCAATGCATTTTTGTATTTTTGTATGTTTGTCATAAAGCAGGATTTACTTACCTCCAAAATTATTGCTCATATCATTATATATGTATTGTAGGAGTGTATCTGATTTTCCGATGCGTATTGCGCTTGTTCATAAATAAAACATGATAAAACATGTCATACAGATGTTTATTTCCAGTCCATGGCTCAAATTCTTGAATTAAATAGATGACGTCAGGAATAAGTTTGATTATTTTCATCCAATCAGGAGTTTTCTTCTGTTTGTAAAGAAGAAGAATATACCTATAATCTGAATATGTACTGGTTGATATATTCATTTAATTCAAACTACCCCATTTTACTCGTCCTTTAAGCCTATTAAAATAATGGTACATTTTAGCCTCTGAGACATAAGTGCTACCTTAATTGCCACCAGCACCAAAGACACTGACCTTTACATGCTATGTTTTCTGTCTAAAAACAAAATATCAAACAAGTCAGCCACAGGGGGTTTCCATTTTATGTGCATGCAGCCAAGTTAAGTGAGATAAGTCTTTAACAAATCCTCAATCAACAGCAGTGCAAACTGCATGGTGAACTTAAGGAGATCCCTTTCCTCACTCACTAAATTCTTTTCTCCCTCTTATGTATTTTGCACTGCTGGCTCTTTCCACTCAAATGTTCTAAATTGAGCCCGTACAGTAGGTTTTTGTCCAGGTCCCAGCAGACCAATTTTATTTTATAGCATATCCTAGCCTGACAGCCAAAGACTGTTCTGCATCACCTCAGAGCAAACAAAATTAGCTTTTCACAATATTTTTGCAGATGTTATAGGTCATTAATAGAACGAAACCAGATGACTGAAGCAATACATTTGTGAGTGATCTAGTTTCATATTAAACCTTTGGTTAATGAGAGAAAGTCTACTTTTCTGGCTGCTTTTCCCATGTGCTTTGTAACTGGTGGGGGCCTGCTTTTTTAATATAAAATTATTTCTCACTATTTGTTCACTGCAGCTTTGATATTTAGGTAATTATTCTGTAACTTATGAGTTTGGGTCAGGACAGTTATTCAATTGAATCAATGCTATTTGGTAAACAGGCAATACATGATATAAGTCAATGAAAACAAGCTGGGACAATAAAGAACACACATCCAAGATTTAATTTACACAAGCTTTCATAATGAACATATTTCAGCACCTTGGCTCTTCCCTATAACATTCTATTGAAGGTACCATTTGCATGTATCTATTGATTTATTGATTAATGTAAAAATATTATTTTTAAAAGAACATTCAATAGTTCTTCTCCATTCCTGAGAGATGTGTTTGCGCACAGTGTGTGCAGCCAGAACCACTCAGCTTGGCTTGGTGGGCCCAAACTGCACAGGATCACATTTCTCATACAATAAGACACACCCTGCAGACCACATATTGATGATAATACACAGAGCAAAAGCAAGCACATGTACAGTATGAGAAGTGTAAGGAGCAGCACATGGGAAGCAAGATGGAGAAAATAGAAAGCGAAGAGCAGAATTCGAATAAGCAGAAAAGGGTTCATGGTAGAAGCAGGAAGAACCTGAAAAGAGTAAACCATGACAAAAGGATGTATTCTGTAGAGGCTGACTCCAGGAAAGATCTGTGTTGAGAGAAGGAAAGAGAGTGTTTTTGGTGGGGGAGGTGTGGGAGGTGGGAATCAAATAAAGTCCATGATATTATATATTGCATGCTAAGATCTGGTACATTCTGTATTAATGCCGGCAATAGGCTCTTACCATGTTTATGTTTGAGGTTTTCTGCAACACAAAATGACACAGATAATAATTTCCAATATACGTGATGACAATAGTTTATTTATACAAAGTGTTTACTTTCATTTATGTGCATATAAACTTACATTAACACGATGAAATGTTCTGTTGTGTCTAGTACATTTAAAAAATAAACAAGTCTAGAAAATGTGGCATTTACATACTTCTCAGTATATGGGCAAAGCTATTAGTTTGATCAGATTTGTGTTGTTTTAGGTGGATGTTTTTAAATCCTAAATGTCAGTGGAGTGATAAAGGGATTACGTTTGAGAGTTTATATTCATTTTAATTCCTTACTCTCCTCTGATAATAATGCACTCCTTCTCCACAATCAGGATCTTGCAACCCTTCTTTAAAGGGCAATTTTGAAGTATTTTTCTGATAAATATTATCTACAGTTTTGTAGTGGTGTTTAGATTAAAGTAAGCCACACATATTATGTAGAGCAGACATGGTTAATGTATGACTTAAATTAACTTGTCCAAGTGCAAGAAAGTAATCTCAAAGAAGTATTTAAATAGCTCATAATACTTTCTGTATTTAAGTACACACAGAAGGGAATGATATGCAATGCCAAATAAATAAATAAATAAATAAATAAATAAATAAATAAATAGGAACAATACGGACATGCACTACCTAATGTGTGTATTTTTATCCCATCTATGCTTAAATATATTAGATTCCAAATTAAAACAAACTGTGTAGCTTTTTAGAGTGCACATAACTATCTCCATCTGCAAAAAATATCCTGAAGGGTTTTCTATAAACCTTAATTGGGGAGAAAAAAAGGAAACAACTTTTGAGACAGACAGTAATATGTTAATTGTTTTTAATAATTGTAAACTCAGATACATACAGACAAGGAATTGCTGAAGCTAGACTACACACATTGCTTATTATGCATATACTTGTTTTTGTATGTATTAATATTATGTTACATTTTGTTGTCAGATATTTCTTAAACATTGTTTATAAAAATAAAACAGAGATCAACACAGATAAAGGGGAATTCATGTAACCTTTAAGAATTTTGGTCAACATACCATTTTCAGGAAATACCTGTGGTAAGAAAAGAAAAACTACCTCTTCTATTCACTGCAATGGCATTTCCTCAAGAAGAATTATTACCTACAATGTTGGTTTGTACAATTTTCTTTTTATTATGTATTTTTATGACATCATTTTCTGTAATATGTTATTTTTCTAATTCAAGCATGTTAACTTCCTGTGACCCAAGGCTACAACAGTATTCTTACCAAATCTAAAGTGATATAAATACCAAAAGAATGTAGCCTGTAATGTTTTTTTTGTTTTTCAACTGAAATTGGATCCTGATTGGAAGCTATTATTTGGCCCAGTGTGACTGAAATTAATATTTAATGAAAATATGTTGTCTTCATGATTGTTGTGTTGGTAAACGCAAATTAATGAATTCATTCAACGGAAGAGGAAAATGAATAATTGGATAAGGACAAAAATAAACGTATTGAATTAAATTAGAATTTAGAAGAATATGAAGTAAAATGGCTGGTTTGTAATGGAGGTAAACTACAGTTATAAAATCCTCTCAGCATCCAATTACTTTACATGCACATGAAAATCTAAGTAATGACTTTGTAAAGCCCATGAATATATCAATATAAAGTCAGACTAACGTTTTACTAGTTAACATTAAAACATAAAAAATAAAATAAAAATAGTTTATCACCCAGGTGTAATCCATGCTATGAAACACACAATTATTTATTTGTCTCAGCTATCTAGTCTTCCTCTGTTTTATTCTGAAACAAGTACAAATGAGGTATAAACAGCAATCTTCTTGTCAGCGAGTGGAATTTTAGATTTATATTTTTAGATTGATATAATAAAAATGGTCTTCAGATTTAAAGCACATATGATGGTCGGGATGCTGCATTTCAGCTCGCTCACACTAAAATGGGAGGAGCTTATAAACAAGACAATGTAAGGCACAACACTCTTACTCCATCTTGAATAAGCAGCCCTTTTTTATATATATATCCACAAAGGTATTGGCAAGTTAATGCTTGTATTTCATGTATTTACTAAAATATTATGAAATGAAATGCTGTGCTGTGCTGTGCAAAGTTGTATAATTCTGTTGGGATTTTAAAATTTACTTTTAACCATGTGTGTTTTCCACAATGTATACGACACACCTGATTTTTAAAAAATGTGTATTGGTAAGTTTTAATTAGATACAGGAAACCTATTGATGTAATATAATGGTGTGTAGGGTTTGGTGTCCCATGTCACCACTACAGAGCAGTATCACAGTTCGGAAAAAAAGATTGTGAATATGATGTAGGTGTTGGATTAATTAAAGCCCACCCGTGTGTTTTACAGAATAATCATATTTAAGCCATGGACCATATTCGCAAGGCTGCAATAGACTGCCATTCTATTACCCTGTGACGTTGTAGTAGTTTACTTGGAATCCTGACGTGTTTGATTGAAAACCTCAATCTGGACATTTTGTGTTCTAGTTAGCCGGGACGTTAATAATCATAGTTTAAATTCCAGCACAGCGAGTCAGCCCTTTCTAGCATTATGTTAATATTGTTCAAGAATAACAAAGACATTAGATTAAATGCATTATTTAAAAAAAAATACCTGTCATTACACTGTCATTATTAAGGCTGTGAAAACAATAAAGCACTATAGAAGCTTTAGACTTTATTATTTTCAGTTTACAGTACCTGGTGTTTTTTATGTAACCCTTTAACAGAAAATTACATGACCATCTGTGACAGCTATTTAAATTGTAACTACTATTCCATATAGCTTCCTAATGGCAGCTGAAAGAACACTAGGCATATAGCCATTAACATCCACTGGCCAGCATGTCTTTAATACAGCATTGACCTTTTATGTCTAATTCTAATGGTTGTTATTGCAGAGAATGTCTTAAGAAAAGGCAACACATCCTCAAAATTCTCCTTTTCAGGCTAACTGAAAAAAATAAAACTCTGTTGCAAAAAACTAAACATTTTAGTTAATATATATTTTTAAAGATTCACGATCTATGCAATTAATTCAAAAGGAAATAAGGGTATTTAATTTTATATAGCCTATTTGTTTTTTGTGATGCCCATCAGCAAACTGTATTTTGCTATATCTATCTACTGGTAGCTACTGGTAGGTGTCTGATATAGGGATGCACTTTTCTGGTCCATGGAGGCCTTTAGCATATTTTGTGTATTTATTCCGCCCGAGCTATTAATGACGAATTCAACTAAGGCTGCATGCCCAAGCGCTCCCTTGCTCCCTGGTGACCATCCCTTGTCGGGTGGATGTAGTATGTTTGCCATCTTAAGGGGGTTCTCCATTCCATAAGGAAGGACTGAAAGGTGCTTAATGTGCCCACCAATGTACCTTTCCATTGAGTGTACACAAGAGTACACTTTTGCAGAAGACTTTTTGTGCTGAAGTCCCAGAATTCCTTCCGTGAATGGTTTTGATAAGTGAGACAATAGGCAGATACGCAAATTGTAGCTATTGTTAAGTCATTTAACAAGCAAATTATGTTGTATGCAGTTGCATAGATAAAGATATCGTAATTTCAATACAGGCAGTTCCTGATTTCGAATGACGGTGATTCACATTTACGGCATTTATACCCATGTTACTAATGGGTTACATACATTACATTCATACCTCATATTGTAGTTATAAAATGTGCATATATGTAATTTATTAAATATGATATGCATATTTCTATAAACAACTGAGCATCAGGCCCTTGACCAGGAACATAACCCCTTGTTATCACATTGCATCTATGGGAAAATCAGAATTGACTTACAGTTGAATTACAGTGCTTTTTCCTGAGACGTAACCAGCTGTAGAGTGACTCCCTGTGTATGATTAGAAAAGTACAACTTCAAAGCATTTCTGTATTGATCAAGTATTATCAGGTATTACTATTATGCATGTATGTATTCATTTAGTCACCCTTATACATGGCGATTTATAGTTGCCACAAGAAACATTTTTCAAAGCATTCAAATATACAGTAAATACAAGTGCAAAATACAAATAATATTAGCATACGTCATACTACATATGTTCTAAATCAGGTACAAAGCACAGTAGAAACAATTGTTTTCAATTGATTAATTAATAAAACAGCTATCTAATTACATGATATAAGTGAGCAAATATATTTCAGTTGCTATTTTTATGAAAAACAGGGACAAAGATACAAAGGTATACACTTTGAAGCTTATGCAGCTGCATGTAGCAAACTTGGCCCTGTTCACAAGGAAAACAAATGCTGTGAAGCAAAGCTGTGATTGAGTGTTGAAGGGTGTCCCATTGAGCACTTTTCTCTCCTTCCTGTATGCTACGTCACATGAGGTGTACATTTCCAAAAGGGAGTTGGGAGTGAGTGAGTGGTTTGGGAAACAGACTAATTATTATCTTCATTCAACTAATTCAGTAATATTTCCCAGTTAATAATGTGCTATAATCCCTGCTGGTGTGTGGTCCTCAAGAACTGGTTGTTGGTTATCATTTATAGGATTAAAATGACACTTATTCTCTCTGGTACAGCTGTCTATGTAGGGTGAAAGGGGAATTCATGTCCCTTGCTTTGTCATACATTTGAGGCCACACATGAATATACTGATGGAAACTTGCCATGCTAATACTATTAAACTCTTTCACAATCTGAAAACTACATATAGTTCTTGTCTGCCTAGATATTACAGTGACAACTACCACGAGGCACCTTATCTGTAGTAACATTGCATGGAAAGATTACTGACAAATTATTAGCAATCTCAGCTGCCTGTAAATGTTTCCTCCAGATCATTTTGACTGACCTTGAGATCAGCTTCAAGCAACCAGGGTATTTGTCTTTCTTAAATTTCCCCTGAGGATATGAATATCAGTTGTATTAAAATGATGGATAGCAGCAATTTCCTATTAATTGCCATAGGAAAGAAATGCAGAAAAAAGATGGCTGCGTTTCAGGTGAATGTTTTCCATGGTAATTTTAGTGTAAACATGGTCTGAATGATGTCTTTGAATGATTGGGAAACTGTGTCTTTGGCAATTGTCCTAGAATTACAAAAAGGAGAAGAAGACGATGAAGTCATCTATTCATCTAAAGTAATTGCAGGACACACTGAAGAAAATAGGCCAGCTTTTAGACTTTTTTTTTTCTTAAGCAAGGCCCAATGAAGTTTAATTACAGACTTCAGAGGAGCCTAACTAGATGTTGGCAGTATACATTCTCATTTGTGATCCCACAGGGAATTAAATCTATATTGCCCATAAAGATCCTTCCCAATTTTTAAATCTTTATTCACAACATGTATGTAAAAAAAAATCCAAAGCCTAAAAAATAAGAACCTCTAAAGTTAAGCCAAGTGTATTGCACAGAAAATGTATTGGTTTGCAGTAAATGTCAACTGACGTCTCCTTTCTTAGTACATTATCCTTTAATGCTCATATTGCGTTCAGTTAGCATTACATATATTACCTACAAAAACAATGTATGCATTTAATTAAGTAATTTTTTTTATCTAATAATAAATTCATAATCCAAATGTATTCTAAACATTCTCTATATTTAAATATTCATTAATATATTTTTAAACGTATATAATTTTATTCTCAAAGTATATTTCAATATATATTCAGTGACATTTTAAAACATCACAATACATTCATAGAATATACCTTAAATGTATCTTACCTAATAATTCCTATCCATATATTCAACAATATGCAACTAAAATAATCTTAAACAATGTAGAATCTTTCTGGTTCTCCTTTTAATTACTAGCATCTCCCTATCTAATCAATTTCATGTAAAAGAGACAACTCTAAAAATATCCAACTTCAATTCAAAGATAACAAGAGGTGGGCAGGCTGACATGGTATTTATTTTTGATAAATGCAATCCTCTCATAATGATAATCTCATCAGTCAACATCTGTTACCTCTAGAAAAATTACCTATCTTTAAAACTCCTACAAACCTTTCGATTCTTAATTCAAAGTCCAGCTGACATTTTAATCATGCTTTCAAAAAACATACCTTGAGCTGTGATATCTCATTTTCATGTTTACTAAATCTGGTAGGCCATACCTATTGTGTATGTAATCTACAATCTGTTTGTATAGATTTTGTAATAATACTGTTGGAAATTTCATATCTATACATTCAAAATATATGTAAATATATTTCCTCGTGACCCTGTACTGGATGAAGTGATAATTGAAAATGGATGGATGGATGGATGGGTGTAAATATTTTAACTTTTGTGATATTCTTATATACTTCACATTATTTTGTAGATGTCTGCATTCAATTGTAATGTTGGTAATCATTTAAAAACAAAACTAACAAAAAATCTATAGAACAAATAGAACATTGTGATGAGGGTAATCTCATCTATCTATCTATCAATGAATTGTCTGTATTATGGAGGGGGGGTTGTTTTCTTTTTACTTTTGGTTTATATGAATTGGTGTAAAAAATGTCAATGTTTTAATGTTTTTTTGGATTTGTCAAATAAAGTTTATTTTAAACTATCTGTCTATCTATCCTCCTACCTTCTAAAACATGTTGTCAACAAGAATTACAACATAATAATTCTGGCAAATCTTGACAAATATCTGTTTCAGCAGCATTAGCTGCTTGCCCTAATTTTGTCAGAGTTACAGAGATATTTTTGAGCAATCTGTCAATTAGCTCTCCTGCAGACTGTCAGCAAAAGAGCAGATCTCAGCATAACAGCAATAATCTAACGTCTTATCTCGAACACTATACAGTACAATGTAAAGTGCTTTAAACTTCATTAAATGTAACTGGAAAACTTGTTTATGAATATAACAACATATATCAGGTCATCACACACAAACACACACACACACACAGCAACACACATAAAATATGTATTTGTATTTGTGTATTTTTGTAATGTTCAGGTTACACTTCCCCTTCCAAGCCCCATTAAATTGCACATTGAAATTATAGGTTTTATTCTGCAGCATTGACAACTATAGCTCCCACTATGAAGAAACTGAACTTGCAGTAGATCATATTTTATTATAAAACCAATTCAACAAATTCAACCATTCTTGTCTGACTGTTTCCTAGAATAAAGACTGTGGAGATCAAGTCGACAGTCAACATAGTAAAAGAAAAAGTATTTTTCATCCTGATTGAAAAGCATTCATTGGATAAGGATACAAAAAATAAATAAAAACACTTGGGGTAAAATTAATTATATATATACACCGATCAGCCATAACATTATGACCACCTGCCTAATATTGTGTAGGTCCCACTTTTGCTGCCAAAACAGCCCTTACCCGTCGAGGCATGGACTCCACTAGACCTCTGAAGGTGTGCTGTGGTATCTGGCACCAAGACGTTAGCAGCAGATCCTTTAAGTCCTGTAAGTTGCGAGGTGGGGCCTCCATGGATCGGAGTTGTTTGTCCAGCACATCCCACAGATGCTCGATTGGATTGAGATCTGGGGAAGTTGGAGGCCAAGTCAACACCTTGAACTCGTGATTCATCAGACCAGGCCACCTTCTTCCATTGCTCCGTGGTCCAGTTGTGATGCTCACGTACCCATTGTAGGTGCTTTCGGCAGTGGACAGGGGTCAGCATGGGCACCATGACTGGTCTGCGGCTACGCAGCCCCATACGCAACAAACTGCGATGCACTGTGTGTTCTGACACCTTTCTATCAGAACCAGCATTCACTTTTTCAGCAATTTGAGCTTCAGTAGCTCGTCTGTTGGATCGGACCACATGGGCCAGCCTTCGCTCCCCACGTGCATCAATGAGCCTTGGCCGCCCATGACCCTGTCGCCGGTTCACCGTTTTTCCTTCCTTGGACCACTTTTGATAGGTACTGACCACTGCAGACCGGGAACACCCCACAAGAGCTGCAGTTTTGGAGATGCTCTGACCCAGTTATCTAGCCATCACAATTTGGCCCTTGTCAAAGTCGCTCAGATCCTTACGCTTGCCCATTTTTCCTGCTTCTAACACATCAACTTTGAGGACAAAATGTTCACTTGCTGCCTAATATATCCCACCCACTGACAGGTGCCATGATAACGAGATTATCAGTGTTATTCACTTCACCTGTCAGTGGTCATAATGTTATGGCTGATCGGTATATATATATATACACTCACCTAAAGGATTATTAGGAACACCTGTTCAATTTCTCATTAATGCAATTATCTAACCAACCAATCACATGGCAGTTGCTTCAATGCATTTTGGGTTGTGGTCCTGGTCAAGACAATCTCCTGAACTCCAAACTGAATGTCTGAATGGGAAAGAAAGGTGATTTAAGCAATTTTGAGCGTGGCATGGTTGTTGGTGCCAGACGGGCCGGTCTGAGTATTTCACAATCTGCTCAGTTACTGGGATTTTCACGCACAACCATTTCTAGGGTTTACAAAGAATGGTGTGAAAAGGGAAAAACATCCAGTATGCGGCACTCCTGTGGGCGAAAATGCCTTGTTGATGCTAGAGGTCAGAGGAGAATGGGCCAACTGATTCAAGCTGATAGAAGAGCAACTTTGACTGAAATAACCACTCGTTACAACTGAGGTATGCAGCAAAGCATTTGTGAAGCCACAACACGTACAACCTTGAGGCGGATGGGCTACAACAGCAGAAGACCCCACCAGGTACCACTCATCTCCACTACAAATAGGAAAAAGAGGCTACAATTTGCACAAGCTCACCAAAATTGGACAGTTGAAGACTGGAAAAATGTTGCCTGCTCTGATGAGTCTCGATTTCTGTTGAGACATTCAGATGGTAGAGTCAGAATTTGGCGTAAACAGAATGAGAACATGGATCCATCATGCCTTGTTACCACTGTGCAGGCTGGTGGTGGTGGTGTAATGGTGTGGGGGATGTTTTCTTGGCACACTTTAGGCCCCTTAGTGCCAATTGGGCATCGTTTAAATGCCATGGCCTACCTGAGCATTGTTTCTGACCATGTCCATCCCTTTATGACCACCATGTGCCCATCCTCTGATGGCTACTTCCAGCAGGATAATGCACCATGTCACAAAGGTCGAATCATTTCAAATTGGTTTCTTGAACATGACAATGAGTTCACTGTACTAAACTGGCCGCCACAGTCACCAGATCTCAACCCAATAGAGCATCTTTGGGATGTGGTGGAACGGGAGCTTCGTACCCTGGATGTGCATCCCACAAATCTCCATCAACTGCAAGATGCTATCCTATCAATATGGGCCAACATTTCTAAAGAATGCTTTCAGCACCTTGTTGAATCAGTGCCACGTAGAATTAAGGCAGTTTTGAAGGCGAAAGGGGGTCAAACACAGTATTAGTATGGTGTTCCTAATAATCCTTTAGGTGAGTGTATATATGTATATGCTGTGCCAATAGTCTACATCCTTTTAAATTTTCAGTCCTCAGAATGTAATGCATTTAAATTCGTTTTTGTTCTACCTAAGTTTTGATATATATATATATATATATATATACCACATGGCCAAATGTATGTGGACACCTCTTCTAATGAGTGGATTTAGCTATTTCAGCCATACCCATTGCTGACAGGTACATAAAATCAAGCATACAGCCATGCAATCTCCATAGAAAAACATTGGCAGTAGAATGGGCCGTACTGAAGAGCTCAGTAACTTTTAACATGCCACCGTCATAGGATGCCACCTTTCCAACAAATCAATTTCTGCCCTGCTAGAGCTGCCCCGGTCAACTGTTATTGTGAAGTGGAAATGTCTACGAGCAACAACAGCTCAAACGTGAAGTAGTGGACCACACAAGCTCACAGAACGGGATTGTCTATTGATGAAAAAATCATAAAAATCGCCTGTCCTCGGTTGCAACAATCACTACTAAGATACTACCAAGAACTGCCTCTGGAAGCAATGTCAGCACAAGAACTGTTCTCGGGAGCTTCATGAAATGGGTTTCCATGGCCAAGCAGCCGCACACAATCCTAAGTTCACCATGTGCAATGCCAAGCGTTGGCTGGAGTGGTGTAAAGCTCGCTGCCATTAGACTCTGTAGCAGTGGAAACACATTCTCTGGAGTGATGAATCATGCTTCACCATCTGGATGTCCAACAGATCAATCTGGGTTTGACGATTGCCAGGAGAACACTACCCCTTAGATCCACTGAAGGGAAATCTAATACTACAGCATTTAGTGACATTCTAGATGATTTTGTGCTTCCACTGGCTAAGCGTCCAGACGGTGCCGGTTAACTTGCTGGTGCTGGACGTGTCCGTAAGCATCTGTCCCACTGAGGACATGATTCACTTTCAGAATTGGAGGTGTGTGTTTGACTTGAGACACAGGGAGGAGATCTGATACATTGTGTCGGAAGATATAATCTCAAGTGCCGTGTGCGATCACGAAGAAATTGCAGCTTTATTAGCAGCATGGAGTGAAATCCACGTATAGAGACAATGACTGATTACAGTTAATATCCCAGTGCATTAAAAACTTGGATTTCACAGGACCGGTGCAGTGCCTGACTAATTACAATAAACTGAAGGATAATAATTGGATCGTAGTAGCTGATGATATTAATATTGTATGAACAGCTGGCCGGTGTTCAGGCTGTGTTGTGTGAATGTGTGCAGGACAATCCGCAGACAATCAGTATGAAGGTGAACACGATTCAGTTAACGTGCCCATTTACAAGTTAAATTAATTAATAAATAAATACAGCAGATCTGGGTTTCCCTCTAAAACATTAGGACTGGTTTAATAAATGCGTCCATAAATGCCATGACTGAGACGCGCACTTTAGTTCAATTAAACCAGCTATATTGTATCTGGATGATTAATTGTGAAACGTGTGTATTTTGTTTCAACTGTAACTTGCCCAGGTTAAGGACGTCTGATAAGTAAATTATAAATAATACGGCAAATAGTATCGTTTGCATTTACAAATCTGTAGTAAGAGGAATAAATTAAGGGAGTCACGCTGTGCCATTTAAAATACATATATACTAGCACAAATGATGATGATAATAATAACAATACATATTTGCTATTTAGTATTATTGTTGCACATGGAACCGTATTCTTATGGGAACATGCTTGTCTGAATATAATGTTGTCTCTACACGTTTAGCTCTTCCTAATATCTCTGAACAGAAACGTGTATTTATTACGCTGTTTACAATCATGTAAAACACAAATAATAAAACAGACACACAAGTCCTCTCCACGTCAGGCTGTATTGCTCGTAGTGTTGTTCTCTGTCTCTGTTTTTAAAATGAAACAAACCAAACCCACAGTCGCTGCTCCTCCATCAGAGGGATGGATTCACAGTGGCCTGGTTTTGCAGAAACAGCTCTGCAAAACAGCTATTGTAGTTTTTATTTTTAATACATTCTCTACAAATTTGTACAGTTAGATACATAAATATTTGGACAGTGACACAATTGTCATCATTTTAGCTCTTTACACCAACACAATGGATTTGAAAGGAAACAAATTGTAGACTTTCATCTTTAATTTGAGGGTAGTTACATCCAAATTGGGTGAACGGTGTAGGAATTACACCCATTTTTATATGTGGTCCCCCCAATTTTAGGGGCTCAATAGTATTTGGACAAACTAACATAATCATTAATTAAATCGTAAGTTTCAATACTTGGTTGCAAATCCTTAGCAGCCAATGTCTGCCTGAAGTCTGGAACCCATAGACATCACCAGATTCTTGGGGCGGTTTGCCTTCAGTTTTGCCTTAGAAATTAAAACAAACCAATCAGAGAGATAGCAAAAACATTAGGTGTGGCCAAATCAACTATTCGGTACATTTTTCTTTCTGAGATTTTGATGGTTTGCTTTTTTTACATTTCCTGTCTATCTCTATCTCTATATCTAATATTGCTTGTTTTTTCTGTAGCTTTAGATTTGTTAGAAAAATATATATTAGCCTCTGAGAAACAAAACATAATTTAAAAAGTTATTTGCAATCATATTGGTATCAAATTTCTCACTCCAAATGTTAGACAATTTATAATTCTTCTTTGTGTCAATGATTCTTCTAGGAAAATGTATAGATGTGAATGAATGTAATCTGATATTTGCTGGAAATGCAATTGCAAAACAGGCTCTATTATCCATATGTTTTATAAATGCATAAAATTCAACCATTGTTGAAAATGATAATGTAGAATTTCTCAAACATTATAAATAGAGAAATTGCATCCTCCTTCAAAACTGCAGTCTTGGGAGACAAATGTTTTTCATATCCATAATTATATACAGATGGTATTGTTGTAAAGGTGTGTATTTGCTGTATTGTGTTTTTATTTTTCAAACTGTGTAAGCTTGCATATTAAATGTATTCATTTTATGTAGAATTTATGCTTTTTGTTATTTCTTAATAGTTATAACTGCATTATGAGAACTAATCTTACATCCTTTTTTCTTTCAGGTTTCCTTATTACAATATACAAATATTAAATGTTTCATTAACTTGAGATGAGCTTCCATAATAATGCAAGTAATATAAACCATGTGTCCAGAGCCACTGTATTAAGGGAATGGATTAATTATTCAGCAATGGTGTATAGTCGTTTTGTGCAATGCTAATTTATTTCCCCTCTATACTTCCTCCTGATCAGGTATTCAAATGTAATTTCTGAAATGAAACAATGACTTAGTATGTTAAGTTTCAATCTGTGCAGTGGAAAAAATATATATTACAGAGAAAACATTTGACAGTATATACAACTGTAAAGAATGCAGAAGTGATCTTGAGGCTCAGCTTGTTGATCTGCACTGTATTAGTGAAAAATTGTCAATCAGCCCACAAGAGAGATGGTGTGCATGCAAAACCTAGGAGAGTTGAGACCTTAGAGCAGGATAGTGTAGAGAACTGCTGGGTTACAGTGGGTCATAACCGCAGAAACATCCCAAGAGAGCTAGAAATGCCCAACAGGTTCCAACTGCTGGACACCGAATTGGACAGTAACAGAGGGTGATGGGAGGGCAGTTGAGCACCAGAGCACCATGGTGCCCACTACCTCCCAGAAGAGAGAGGCAGTTTAATGCCTCGGTTCCACTGGCTTAAGCGTCCGTGTCATGCCGTCCTCTGTCCTTGGACGCGTCCCAGAACTTTTTGTAAAACCAGGCCGTTGTAGCAAGTCCGTCCCCTGTTGTGGGAGGAGCAGAGCGATTGTGGGTTTGGTTTATGCTTCGTTTTAATTACAAAGACAGAGAACAACACTACGAGCGATAGAGCCTGACGTGGAAAGGACTTTTGTGTCTATTTTATTCTTTATGCTTTACATGATTGGAGACAGTATAATAAATACACATTTCTGTTAAGAGATATAATAGAAATAGCTACACGTGTATAGACAACATCATATTCAGAGAAGCATTACCATTACCATAAGAAAACATTTCCATGTGCAACAAAACAATACATATTTGCTATTTATCATCATCAAGATATGTGATAGTAGAAATGTATTTTAAATGGTACAACTTGACTCCATTAACTTACTACTCTTACTGGAGATTTTTAACTGCAAATGACACTTTTTGACCTATTACTTTTAATTTACTTACCAGACGTCCTTAACCTGGGTAAGTTACAGTTGAAACAAAATACACACATTTCACTATGAATGATACAGTAGCAGCAGCTACAATATAGCAGGTTATAATTTAACTAAAGTGTGCACGTTTCAGTCATGGCATTTATGGACTTATGGATGCATTTATTAAACCAGTCCTTAATGTTTTAGAGGGAAACCCAGATCTGCTGTATGTACTGATTCATTCAATTAACTTGTAAATGGACACACGTTAACTAAATCGTGTTCGCCTTCACACTGATTGTCTCTACGGGGCTGTTATACAACAGACCTGCAAACCATCCACAGGACAACAGCCTAAAACACCGTCCAGCTGTTAATAAATTATTAATATAATCGGCTGCTACCGCTCCGATTATTATCCTTCAGTTTATTTTTAACCAGTCACAGCACTGCACAGGTCCTGTGAAATCCAAGTTTTCAATGCACTCGGATATTAACTGTAAGGATTTTTATATAACATATTCATATACTAACTGTTGGGGATAATTAAGTTTGGTAGGCATACTGATTATTTAACTTACTGTAACCATGTAACTCATTGTATTGTATTCTTATTTTAGGATTGGCCTTTAACAGAAATTGCAGAGTTGACATTGACATATCTCACTGGAAATGTTGCCGCGGTAAGGGGGGCTGAAATTTGTAATTATTGCAGAAATAACATAAATAACATATTCACGCATAACTGTGTTTCTGTGAAAGTCTAGACACTTGAACTCACGGCCTTCCCCTCACCTCTATTTTGGTAATGTCAAACCACAAACTCCCTATATATATCTTATGTTTTGAGGAACAGCTCGGAGCTCAGAACATAAACAATATACATGCTGTTCTTCAGGCAAACCAGAAATAAGATAGAGTCCCACGTCTACTGCTAGGCAAACCATGCAGATATGTCAACCGAAACTCTCGAGTGTGTTAAGAATTATGATATCGAACACATTCCATGTCTGCCTAGCAACTATATCTGTAATATGTCTGTAATATCTGTATGTACCTGCCCTGGAACTCTTGGCAAACAGACTTCTGACATGTATAAAAGTGTGTGTTGTTGCAAAAATAAACTGAAGACAAACGATCTGGCATTGTGTCGGTGACTTTACTTCCCAGGCTCGTAGTGCACTGAAGGGTTTCTGCTGTTGCTGTGATACACTTGGGAAGCGATCCACATGTACCTGAAGGGTTTTGACTGGCAGTCAAGTTAACATTAACTGTAAGCAGTAATTGTTTCTGTACGTGGATTTCACTCCATGCTGCTAATAAAACTGTAATTTCTTTGTGATCCCACATGGCACTTGAGATTACATCTTCTGACATAATGTGGCCTATCTCTTCCCTGTAGTCAAGCACACATCTCCGCTGCTGAAAGTGAAGTATTTCCTCAGTGGCATGACGGACGCTTACGGCCACGTCTGGCAGCAGATAGTTAACCGGCCACAAAACCTGGACGCAGGTTGCAGATCTCCCTAAACTAGTAGACAGGCTACTGGCCAAAGCCGGGGGGAATCCACTGGTCATGGTCCACATTGGAACCAATGACATAGGAAAAGGTAGGACAGAGGTTCTTCAAGACAAATGTAAAGAATTAGGAACAAAACTAAAGAGCAGAACCTCCACGGTAGTTTTCTTTGAAATACTTCCAGTCTACATCTAAACAGAAGGGGGGCTAATGCATTGGGAGAACGTATGTGCGGAGTAATTGAGAATCTTTTAAACTAGGGACCAGGGGGGCCGGGAGCTCTGACAATGGGAGATGTTCTACTAAAGAAAGAAAACAAAGGGAAACTGCTAGTAGGAAAGTCCTGAAATGTTTGTACCTCAATGCCAGGAGTATAAGGAACAAGATGTTAGACCAAGAAGCCACAGTGCTGGCGAATGACTATGATGTTGTAGGAGTGACAGAAACATGCCTTACTGAAATTTATGGGGATGAATACAGTTGAAAGGATACATACAGTTTAGAAGGGACAGGCAAAATCGAAGAGGTGGTGGGATAGCATTATATGTCAGAAATGACATTGTGGCAGAAGAACTCAAATTAGATCCTAGTAACTAAACATTCTTTGTGGGTTAAACATTTGAATAAAAGATCTGGAGGATTAGTGGTAGCAGTGTATCACAGACCACCCAACTCAGATATTCAGAAAGATGATGCATTGTACAGTGTAATCAAGACTGCAAGTAGCAAGGATGTGGCTGTTATAATGGGGGATTTCAATTTCCCAAACATAGTCTGGGAAAGCCCAGTTGGGACTCCAGAAGCAGAAACAGAAATGGTTGAGATGGTAAATGACTGCTTTATAACTCAATTTGTCAGGGAACCAACCAGAGAGAGCGCATGCATTGACTTGGGCTGGGATTAAATCAAAACTTTGACCCACCCGCTAATAGAAAACTGTACTCAGTTGCTTCATTTTTAGTAAGATGCCACTTTCTTCTAATCATAAATGTAACCACTATGATGTGCAGGTTTGTAGTTTGCTATTAGCGGGTGGGTCAAAGTTTTGATTTATTCCAGCCCTTGATCTTTTCAAATGACCAAGATAGAGTCAGAGGGACACTAGTTAGAGAACCAATGGCAAAGTGGTTAGAGAACTGCACTGTGAACCTGGTGATCTGGGTTTTTCTTGAACAGTACTTGTTATTTTTTTTTTATAAATAATTTCCTGGAGTTAAATGGAAAATACAGTGCTACATATGGAGGGTCAATCCTTCTGACAAATATAATTTATTCATTTGTTATTTTTTCACTTAAGTGTTACATTCAGTGCAAATGTAGATGCCTTATTATTATTATTATTATTATTATTATTATTATTATTATTATTATTATTATTATTGATTTTTTACATTCAGATTGGCTGAATTCGAATAATGATCCAGTCTAACTGGATATTAATGAGTGAATTTGCCTTGCTGTCTGATTTACTACTAGTTCATGTTCCCTGAATCGTGTTATTGAAACGAAATTCTAATTAGGAGAATTGAAAATCCTTATTAATCGCCTTGTAATTGTTCGTTCTACTCTGATACCGTTTAACTCCAGAAAATTATTTATTAAAAAAAATAACAAGTACTGATCAGGAATCAATCTGAGATCACCAGGTTCACAGTGCAGTTCTCCAACCACTGTACCAACTGCTGTACAACTTTAACATGAAACCCATTTGAAGTAGCATGCAGCCCTGGCTGCCAGCTGTTCTGACTAATTGTATAAAACTTAATTATTGGGGTTATAGTCTCAAATGAATGTATCAATTAAAAACATACATTATAATAAATAATACAAAATAGTTGTGTGTCTGTGTGTATTTATATATATATACAGTGAGGGAAAAAAGTATTTGATCCCCTGCTGATTTTGTACGTTTGCCCACTGACAAAGAAATGATCAGTCTATAATTTTAAATGGTAGGTGTATTTTAACAGTGAGAGACAGAATAACAACAAAGAAATCCAGAAAAACGCATTTCAAAAAAGTTATAAATTGATTTGCATGTTAATGAGGGAAATAAGTATTTGATCCCCTATCAATCAGCAAGATTTCTGGCTCCCAGGTGTCTTTTATACAGGTAACGAGCTGAGATTAGGAGTACTCTCTTAAAGGGAGTGCTCCTAATCTCAGCTCGTTACCTGTATAAAAGACACCTGTCCACAGAAGCAATCAATCAATCAGATTCCAAACTCTCCACCATGGCCAAGACCAAAGAGCTGTCCAAGGATGTCAGGGACAAGATTGTAGACCTACACAAGGCTGGAATGGGCTACAAGACCATCGCCAAGCAGCTTGGTGAGAAGGTGACAACAGTTGGTGCAATTATTTGCAAATGGAAGAAACACAAAATAACTATCAGTCTCCCTCGGTCTGGGGCTCCATGCAAGATCTCACCTCGTGGAGTTTCAATGATCATGAGATCTTGTTAATGATCTCAAGGCAGCTGGGACCATAGTCATCAAGAAAACAATTGGTAACACACTACGCCGTGAAGGACTGAAATCCTGCAGCGCCCGCAAGGTCCCCCTGCTCAAGAAAGCACATTTACAGGCCCGTCTGAAGTTTGCCAACATCTGAATGATTCAGAGGAGAACTGGGTGAAAGTGTTGTGGTCAGATGAGACCAAAATCGAGCTCTTTGGCATCAACTCAACGTGCCGTGTTTGGAGGAGGAGGAATGACCCCAAGAACACCATCCCCACCGTCAAACATGGAGGTGGAAACATTATGCTTTGGGGGTGTTTTTCTGCTAAGGGGACAGGACAACTGCACCGCATCAAAGGGACGATGGACGGGGCCATGTACCGTCAAATCTTGGGTGAGAACCTCCTTCCCTGAGCCAGGGCATTGAAAATGGGTCGTGGATGGGTATTCCAGCATGACAATGACCCAAAACACACTGCCAAGGCAACAAAGGAGTGGCTCAAGAAGAAGCACATTAAGGTCCTGGAGTGGCCTAGCCAGTCTCCAGACCTTAATCCCATAGAAAATCTGTGGAGGGAGCTGAAGGTTCGAGTTGCCAAACGTCAGCCTCGAAACCTTAATGACTTGGAGAGGATCTGCAAAGAGGAGTGGGACAAAATCCCTCCTGAGATGTGTGCAAACCTGGTGGCCAACTACAAGAAACGTCTGACCTCTGTGATTGCCAACAAGGGTTTTGCCACCAAGTACTAAGTTGAAGGGGTCAAATACTTATTTCCCTCATTAACATGCAAATAAATTTATAACTTTTTTGAAATGCATTTTTCTGAATTTTTTTGTTGTTATTCTGTCTCTCACTGTTAAAATACACCTACCATTAAAATTATAGACTGATCATTTCTTTGTCAGTGGGCAAACATACAAAATCAGCAGGGGATCAAATACTTTTTCCCCTCACTGTATATATAGCCTGCCTACTATATATACCCATATGTGTGTTCTATTGTTCTACAATAAGTGAATGCACTCATGGTTACAAATGATCAAGTGTACTACATGTAATGATGGGGGTGAATTCTCGCCGTGGATGAACTGTCGCAGGGAGGAATTGTTGCCGGGACCAATTATCGTGGGGACGAATTGTCGTTGGGGTGAATTGTCGGGGATGAATTGTCATGGACCCTTTGAGGCTCAGGAGAAATTTGTACCAAAGCTTAGCAAATTAAGGACCAAAAAACATTGGCCAAAATGGGCCAGATTATATATTTCCAACAGTACTTAAAGAATTGAGGCAAATTATGTTTAGGCTGCTAACTCAAATGTTCCAAAAGACACTTAGAACAGGGGATGTGCCAACTGACTGGAAGACAGCAAATGTCATACCAATCTACAAGAAAGGGGACAAAACTGAGCCAGGAAATTACAGAGCAATCAGTCTCACCTGCATTACCTGTAAAATGTTGGAATAAATGATTGGACAGAAAATAGAGGAGTATCTTAATGAAAATCATATTCTTGGAGATAGTCAACATGGGTTTAGATGAGGCAGATCAGGGGCCAGATTTCTTCTAATCAGAAATTTAACCGCTGTGATGTACAGGTTTGTAGTTTGCTATTAGTGGGTGGGTCAAAGTTTTGATTTAATCCGGCCCCATGTTTTACTAATTTATTGGAGTTTTTTGAACATGGAACTGCAGCTGTGGATCATGTAAAAGCATATGATACGATATACTTAGATTTAAAAAAAAAACTTTTGATAAGGTTCCACACCAAAGACTGATCCTCAAATTGGAAGCTGTAGGCATTCAGGGTAATGTAAGTAGATAGATTATGAACTGGTTGATGTATCGGAAACAGAGGGTGTCGATTAGAGGAGTTGCTTCTAACTGAGTGAGGTTGTTAGTGGAGTTCCACAGGGATCTGTACTAGGGCCTGTGCTTTTTCTAATCTATATTAATGATCTGGACTCTGGGATAGTTAGCAAACTTGTCAAATTTGCAGATGATACTAAAATAGGGAGTGGAAGGGAAGGGAATGTCCTACTGAGAGACTGAGGGACCTGAACCTTTTCAACCTGGAACAGAGGAGACTACGTGGGGACTTGATCCAAGTCTTCAAAATCATGAAAGGCATCGACCACATCAAACCAGAGGAGCTTTTCCAGATCAGCAGGGACACACGCACCCGGGGACACAAATGGAAATTGGGCTTCAAGGCATTCAAGATGGAAAACTGGAGACACTTCTTCACACAGAGTCATCACAATCTGGAACAAACTACCCAGCGATGTGGTTGAAGTTGAAAATTTGGCAACATTTAAAAATAGACTGGATAGAATCCTTGGATCACTTAGTTATTAATGGACACCCAACAAGCACGATGGGTCGAATGGCCTCCTCTCGTTTGTAAACTTTCTTATGTTTCTTATATGAACTAGCTATTCATTGGATTATAAGACTGATGCTAACCTATTTCAGAATAAAGCAGACTTCAAGGATGATAAAACTGTAATTTATTTGCATAAAGATATGTGGAATTTAAACAACAAACCTGGTATGTTATAAACATCAATCACCCTTTTATAAGATGAGGTTTTTGAAAGTCAGAGCCAAGAAAGAAAAAATATGTATCCTCATTTCTTTTAACATATTCAATTATTTATTAATGTAAATTCTTTTGCAGAATTCCTTTATTTCATAGAAAAGGGAGATTTTTTCTTCACACTGACAGCATCCCATTAATAAAACAACATTTCTTGCATGTAGTCATTTTTATTCCTGATGTTTCAGACTAGCAACTCCATAATATTCCTGCTCATTTTTACAGTATAATTGATGGTACTACAGCATCCTGCAACCCTGAATAAAGGTTAGTGTGTCAATGGTTATGTGTTTTTGGAGAAAAACATAAAAAATGATTAATTCATATATACCTTGAAGTTGTAGATGCAGTTTCTGGATGATGTTCTAACAATAAGGCAACTGACTCATTTATGTCTCTCCAGAGCCTTATCTTGCCTTATCTGAAATGATCTTATCTGTTGAGCTTCAGATTATATGTACTTAATTTGATATAATTTCATATAATTTTATATGATTTAACATAACTTTTCAGTTGATTTCTATGTTGCTTGCTTCATCTATGGTTAATTGTTGTTTTGTGCAACATTTGTTATTCTACAGAAGGCATACAATATAGTATATTTAATCATAATTATAGGTTTTCTGACTGTTATGAAAAAATCTAAAACATTTGTCAAATTATAAATGGCATAATTTATATATTTAGTACATGGGAACTGTTTTTAACAATATAATTCTTAGATATGTTTCTTATGCTGTACAAAGAATTGGAAAATGGCCCCTCCACAGTCACAGCATTGTAACTATACAAATAATTTTATATAGAAGGTTGATTTGTGGAAGTTAATGCACATAATCAATGAGCACCAGCATGGACACACACAATCAATACAGCAATCTGTCTAGCTACATATTTATCTATCAGTTGTATGTATCCATGCATACACACATGCTGTACATGCACACATGACTCTAATATTCTTTCTTGTCTTCAAAGCTTGTCTGGAGATATTTAAACTTCAATAACACACTCAGTTGAAATACAATGCAGAAATGTTTCCTGTACAGTTCTGGTTTAAAACATTTGATTGCCTTTACACGATTGGTCTTTTTGTTGATATGGACACCATTTTTATGGATGAGTGTCCATTCCAGGTAGGATTTTCTCCTCTGACCAAAATGTTCTAGCAGCAACTCTTCCATTTTAGCAACTCAGTAGGAGACTTTGAAAATACTTCTAGGTGAGAATACATTTTTATTTTGAAAGCATTATAATGCAAGTCTTTATTTACTTGGCATCAGCAGTGAATTGACAGAGAGGCATAGTTTTGAACTCAATCAATGTCTTCTCCTTTAGTTGTGTTTCTCTTTCTGTCTCTGCAGTCTTTGTGGGAATAGTTAACAGCTTTTCTGATTACTCCCCATGCACTCTTTGACTCTTTTCATGCCCTTGGTTGTCCAGCCTATCAGCTAATGGCTTGTCCCAATTTTTCACATGCCTGTCTTGTCTCAGCTACTTCATTATAAGATGCATCAGTTTCTTGGCAGCAAGTGAAGTTAGATGGCATTTCATTGATATAAAACCTTCACAGCAGCCAACGGTTTATATGAAGTAAAAACATGCTAAGCCTTCATTTGAACCAGTTCAGTAATCCATCTAGGTTAACACATATTGTTTTGTTATCTATACTTATCAATTCTATATTTTCAGAGTTTGTTGAACACAGATTCAGTCTAGAGAAAACAAACTGCCAATCCACTGATTTCTATGTCATATCACAGATGCTGATCTCAAAATACAGTCAAAATACAGATTACACAATCATACTTTACTGTACAGTCAAACACATTTTACCCGGATTCTGCTTTGAATGTTTTCAGATTTAAAAAAAATATGTATATATGAGACCATGTGAGACCAAACTGTTTTAACTGACCGGTTCAGAAGGCAAATGCAGGGTTAAAGGGCAATCGGTATTAAGCTGAATGTCATTTAAGAGGAAGGGGAAAATTTGAAATACACTGTGTTACAAGTGTGATAGTTGCCTCAATTTTTGTCTTCACTTAATTGGATATGTCATGGCTAAACAATAACCACATAGTGGAAAAGAGAGTCCTTTGTATATGCTTGTGAAAAAGAGCCTGTGTCTTTTGAGTTGAAGCCCTTGTTTAAGATGCAAGTCTGCTATTCAGGCCTAGTCTTTTCTATTCCCTTTTGCAAATTGATCTCGATAATGTTGAAGCTCTGTTCGTATGCAAATATACACTAGTCTTAAAAAAAAAAAAAAACACTACATGAGATGAGGTGTGAATACATTTTAGGAATAGTACAGGGGTTAGTATTCCAGGCATGCTGCATAACCCCTCTCTCTCACTCTCTCTCTCATCTATCTATCTATTTATCTATGTGTTTATATTGCTCAGATCCCAACTGAAAGGTTAAGGATATTTGAAACTGTAAACTGTTTTAGACGTATGTTAGCTATTTGGTCATATTCACATTTTGAAAAGGATGTACATGAATGGCTTTCAGGTATCTGAAAATATGCAATACAAATGCAAGAAAACCCATGTACATGTCCTCACCTTCAACTTCCATGTGCCTGCACTAAAAATGTTATGCTTCAGTAAAAGCACTTCTGTTGTTGTTGTTGTATGAGTCTTTACGTACTTCCAATACTAGCAATATATATATATATATATATATATATATATATATATATATATATATACAGTGAGGGAAAAACGTATTTGATCCCCTGCTGATTTTGTACGTTTGCCCACTGACAAAGAAATGATCACTCTATAATTTTAATGGTAGGTGTATTTTAACAGTGAGAGAGAATAACAACAAAAAAATCCAGAAAAACGCATTTCAAAAAAGTTATAAATTGATTTGCATGTTAATGAGGGAAATAAGTATTTGACCCCTTCAACTTAGTACTTCGTGGCAAAACCCTTGTTGGCAATCACAGAGGTCAGACGTGTCTTGTAGTTGGCCACCAGGTTTGCACACATCTCAGGAGGGATTTTGTCCCACTCCTCTTTGCAGATCCTCTCCAAGTCATTAAGGTTTCGAGGCTGACGTTTGGCAACTCGAACCTTCAGCTCCCTCCACAGATTTTCTATGGGATTAAGGTCTGGAGACTGGCTAGTGAGATCTTGCATGGAGCCCCAGACCGAGGGAGACTGACAGTTATTTTGTGTTTCTTCCATTTGCGAATAATCGCACCAACTGTTGTCACCTTCTCACCAAGCTGCTTGGCGATGGTCTTGTAGCCCATTCCAGCCTTGTGTAGGTCTACAATCTTGTCTCTGACATCCTTGGACAGCTCTTTGGTCTTGGCCATGGTGGAGAGTTTGGAATCATATTGATCGATTGCTTCTGTGGACAGGTGTCTTTTATACAGGTAACGAGCTGAGATTAGGAGCACTCCCTTTAAGAGAGTGCTCCTAATCTCAGCTCGTTACCTGTATAAAAGACACCTGGGAGCCAGAAATCTTGCTGATTGATAGGGGATCAAATACTTATTTCCCTCATTAACATGCAAATCAATTTATAACTTTTTTGAAATGCGTTTTTCTGAATTTCTTTGTTGTTATTCTGACTCTCACTGTTAAAATACATCTACCATTAAAATTATAGACTGATCATTTCTTTGTCAGTGGGCAAACGTACAAAATCAGCAGGGGATCAAATACTTTTTTCCCCCACTGTATATATATATATATATATATATATATATATATATATATATTTTTTTTTTCTTTTTTTACATGTAAGTGGAAAATACTTGGAGGATTACAATTCAAGAAAACCACACAAAGTCTGGGTGCAGTTGGAGAAATAAGGGATATTTACCAAAATCTATACATTGTGTATATGCTAATCCTTGCAAATCGTAATAAAAATTACATGTAAAGGTTGCTTGTATTGTACTATATTTCTCAAAATGTGTATATTTTGTGACAACTTTAAGATTCCCTGGGTAAGAGTGTTAATTCATAAATAAATAAATACATGAAAAAATAATAATAGTAATAATAATAATCATAGAGATATAAGTAAATACATTTGAGACTGTTTCAGAAAATAAAGGGCATCATTATTGGTAAACATCAGCGTCATCATCGTGCTTGCTTGTGAGAAAGCAGTAAACACCATGCCGCCCAGTAATGAGAGTGTGATTTGCATTTACATTTCATTTAAAATTCAACATCCTTTTTGTTATTTTCATATTCCTTATGTGAATTTTGTTTAACTGTATATGAACACAATCAGTTGCTGGATCAGTATGGAAGAGTGACTGAACTGTCAAGAACAAAAATGCATGACAATTGTTAATATACAGCATCCTTGACACGAGCTGTCAAAGCATCATACAGCATAAAAACTGCAATTTCCAAATCCAATTTAAGTTGCAGTTTAACACAATGCATACCCCATGTGCAAGCACTCTGAAGGGGGCATGGGGAGGTGGGATTTTTTTGTTTTAAATATGGATAGATCAACCCCAGTATATACCCAGTAATGAACTTCATCAAGGATGAGAAGAAGAAAAATATAATGCTCTTTTGTCCTTCTGGCATCAAAACCAGTGTTCAAGATTCATTCACAAAATGAGTTATATGTTCAGGTCTGCACTATCAGAGATACATTATTACTAACTTCCTGTTAGGTTACCTCTTGATGGGAATGATGAGTGAATCAAATACCATTACAGTCATGATCAACAAGAATGATACACACAGTTTAACAAAAACAAATAGAAATGTTGCATTTTGACTGCAAAGTATATATAATTAGTGATGAGTCCAAAAACAAATACAAAATCTGGAATTATGAAAAGATGTTTTGATTTTCATTTCATAATTTGTTGTGGTTATGTTTTCTTTTTCTTTATATAATGAAGCCACAGAACAATGCAGACAATGTGTAAAATATATGAAAAAATATGAAAGACTACAGATTTTATTGTGTCTTCTTTTATGTTTCTGGAATATGTTGTATGTAAAGTCTGGCTTTGGTAAGGAAATCCATCATCTATTTAACTTACGAGATACATTTTCTAAAGCACTGGCCAGAAGATCAAGATTCCAAATGAGTCATTCCATCAATATTTTATGCTTGGTTCCATATTTTATTACAATATGCCTGTGTGTCTTGCTTTTTTCCGATTCCTTATGTTTTTTTCCCTTTATATTCCCCAAAAAGTAGTTACCACATCACTATCATCTCACATTATGGAAGAAATATAATTGAAATTGTTCAAAGATGTGTCTAGACATATGGCCTTGTCCACTTTGCCTTTAGCCAGGTGTAATGCATATTGCTGCTTGGATAGTGACACTGACAGACACATAAGGTTCTTTTTATATTTTCAGACACACTCAAGCAACCATAACTAATGAAAACTCCTCACTTAGAAAACCTCATCTCTGGATATCAAAATGTATTATTATGGTGAGCTGCTAGTGAGATGACTTTTGAAAACAAAGAGATACTGACAATACAGGCAGGTATAAAAAAATACATTTTTAAAGGATGTTTTACTTATGTTGTCCTTGATTCAGATTTGCAATTACGATAAAATTGTGGTGTGCTAATTACTACACATATTTATTTTATGCTAAAACATAATATAATGATGCAAGTAAAAGAACTAACACTTCAAAATTGTGGATAAGGAAATTCACATGTATATTTTACACATTTAATGAGGTGTAACATACTGTATGCTTCATAATATTATCAGGAAGTCCTTGGGAAATGTAGTATAGGAAGAAAGTGACAAAAGTGTCCCCAAAGAAAAGGATATTTAAGAAGACAATATCAAGGATAATAAAAATAAATGAGGTAGAAGAATTGTATTGGCTACTGTGTTTTACCTACTTTTCTTTTTTCCACTAGAGAATTCCTCACAAGTATTGCAACCTTGACAATGAAATATTGAAACACAGTAGGACACTTATGACTGATTGAAGAAAATGAAATGTGAGCCAAAATAAAAGTGTAATGAAAAAACTAATTATTGATGAAATAGAAAAGGAACCATAAATGACTGAGATGTATAAACAAAATACAACCATACATTATTAAAATATTTAAAAATATTAACATGAAATACAGTCCAGAAAAATATCAAGAAAAAAAAAACAACTAACATCCATTGACAGAGTATTTGAGGCATTTATTTAATTCAGTTATTTTTCCTTCCTGGCATCATTCAATTGAACACTGTC
Source organism: Amia ocellicauda (assembly GCF_036373705.1). Taxonomy (NCBI): domain Eukaryota; kingdom Metazoa; phylum Chordata; class Actinopteri; order Amiiformes; family Amiidae; genus Amia; species Amia ocellicauda. Next base: position 18,949,438 of record NC_089851.1, on the reverse strand, counting down.
CCCCTGGGAATTCCTGTTCAAAGCAACAAAAGGCATAGACTGGGTTCAAGACCAGATTTCCCAGCCCTGGAAACACTCTGTACCAGTACTTTTACCAAAGGCGCCCATAAACACAGATTTTTGAAAAGCATTGAACTGAACTGTTAAAGATTCAGATGTATTATTATTACAATGGTCAAGGACATTGTAAGGAAAATTTGATGAAAGCAGTGTTTGCTAAAAGGCAAGAACTGAAAAGCAGTTTTATGTTTATACACACAATTCCCACCGGAGACAAAAAAAATTGCTTGCATTAAACATTTCCCGAATAAACCTTCCAGAAATAATGGAATGAACCCACCATTTCTGAATATCTTAAATCCAATCTTGTGGTCTATATGTGATGGAAAACTGGAAGATTGCCATTTTAAGATGGTTTGGATGTTGAGTCATGTGAAAATAATTATTTCAAGCAAATGCATTCATATGTTATTGATTGTACTTGTTGTGTTTTACTGTCAATCTTTTTAAAAGATTACATTCAAATTATGTTAATCTAGTGTATTCATGTTTTTTTATTTTTTAATATTACTTAACCATACGGTTTACTCTAAGAAATTATAAACAGAGATATCAGTCTTGTCACAATTCTATTATACAGTAACCCCTGGAGATTCATGACAGTTGTGTTCCTGGAAAACCTTGCATAGGGGAGAATTATACAACTTGGAGAATTATCACATAACAAATAATGGGAGTGTGAAGATATGCGTTACACCATCTGTACAACTCTATTACACTTAAGGTAATAAAATTAAATAATTCTCAATTGAAACCCAAGCTGAACATGATTGCGCTTACAGCCTGCACAGCTTGGGTAGAGAGAGACTGAAAGTATGGTGACTTCTTCAGAAATGTCTTAATTATTCTGGGAGTTTGCAAATCATAATAATGTGTTGTCTGACAATACAGTAAGAGAAAAATATTTTAATTTTAAATACTTTTTAAATCATTTTAATTGATTATTTTGTTATGCTATTATATTAGCCATACATTTAAGGAGTCAAAATGTTATATTAAAATGTATTTAATCAACTTAACTCTTTGCATGAATTGTTCAGTGCACTTTAAATTAAACTAAATGAGAAGAAGGTTGTCGCAGTAAGCATATTTCTGGTTTAGTTTTAGATTTATTACAAGGCTTTAGTCAAATAATCTCTTGCCTGCTCCCTGCACTCTGGAATGGATTTATGTAAACACTGAGAACAAACGTGTTGTCACGTATATACGAGAATGTCACGCATTTCTAAATTGATTCTCCTGCTTGGATGTCCATTTATAAATTTCATTAATGCAAAAATCACTTAACTCGAATTCATGTATCTCAAGGCATTACTGTACATTAAACTCACAACCAAGCAACATTATAACACTTTCATATGCTATGTGCCAGATTAAACTATAAACCTACATTTGTGGTGGTTCTTCTTTCATGTACATATACATATAAACATTATCAAAAACATGTTTGCAGATTGCTATTGTATTCATACTTTTTTTTTATCACCCAGTGTTAGCAAACTACAAACCTCTACTTCAGTGGATACATTCATGAAAATAAAGTAGCATCTTACCAACAGCGAAGCCGCCATTGAGAACAGATTCTATTAGTGGGTGGGTCCAGATTTTAATTTAATCGCAGCCAAAGTGTTAATGTCCTTGACTTGGGTGTGGGGGTTTGATTCCCAGTGCAAGCTGTCTGCCTCTGCATTGTTACAAGATACATATCTTGCGTGTGCATCTGCGTGTGTGTGTGTGTGTGTGTGTGTGTGTGTGTGTGTGTGTGTGTGTGTGTGTGTGTGTGTGTGTGAGTAACACACTTTAAGAATATATATATTATATTCTTCACTCAAGCAGTCAGCTTTAATAATGATTCACCTACCCAAAAAGGGACAAGATAGTTCGGTTAACATTGACTGAAGAGGTCCTCCTGGCTAGATAATGTTAATGTATAAATGGAACACATTTACAGGAACTTAAATTTTCAAAGAAATGACCCATGAATGAATTCCATTCAGCCATTACCAATGTATTTACCACCACCATTCTGACTGCACTTTATCTAAAACGCTACAGTTCAGTGAGTAATTACAGGAATTATTAAATTTCCTAAGGCTATTCTCCCTGGCTGACACTGTTAGCTTTGCCAATACACCTTTTTACTTTACTCCTTAGTCCCTTGTGCCTTCCTGTCAAAACTTTTTCAAGGAGCTACATCTTAGAAACACACTGGGATACATCTCATATGGCTTGGTGACCTGTCTTTTGTCAAATGCACTCTGAATCAGCTACCGATGAATGTGAGCAGGCATGATTCAGAACAAGTGTACTACATTTCTATGTTATAAAGTGCATCAATATTTGATCAAGCCTTTACTTAATGCTGAAAAAAGCATAATGCCTATTTGACCTTAAAACACTAATGGACAAAGAGAGAATTGAATCCCTTGCACCAGCCTGTAACACAGAGCCATTATGTAACATAAGAAATCTTAGCCTGAAGTATTTCCATTGTCAAGGCACTAGTTAAAGGCTGCAAAGCATGACTAAATTGTTGTGACATTTTCCCAGCCCAACTATTACCTGTCAGATTGGGGGGGAGGGATCAGGGGGATAAGGGCATTTGCGAAGGCTTTCATATTGATGTACATGATGTTGATATTAATTTATGTAAATGGTTAAGCTTGCCAATCACAAGTAACAAACACATCTGCTCATACGGGGAGAAGAGAGATGGGGGACATGATTATCACAACCTGCTTGCTTTCTTCATTTGGCAGCTTTTGTTTGTACATGATCAATCCTAAGCCTTGTAAAAGAACAGGACCTTTGAGTTGAGGCTGTTTCATTCCGTACCATTTGGATACTGAAAAATGCAAAGTGCACTGGTATTTTCTGTGTGAGCTCAGAGTGGATTGATTTATGTAAACTGGGCCATTTCCAAATTACAGCGGCCAGAACAAGCAAGGCTTCATAATAGTCTTACATAACTGCAATCACTCTGGATCTGCTTCAATCCGTCATCTTTGTTCTGCTGTTTGAAAGGATTGCTCTTGCTTCTCAGAACAATAACAAAAGGTTATGTTTCAGAAAAGAAAGTCATATTCTCATTCTGCACCTGGAAATACAGTTGATGCTATATTTATTTCAGTTGTTTAACTTAATCTGTCCATGACTCTGTCTGCCTGGTCACATTGCTCTTTTTCTTTTTCTGCAGTGCCGTAGATAATAGAGCAAATGTGTGTGCTTAATATCTGTGATTCAATGGAGTGACCTATTGCAGGGATTCTCATGTGCTGACAGGATTAAAAAGAAGAAGAAATGAACAGAACAATTTGCATGTCTCACAGATGGCAATTACACCTTTTTTTCCCCAAGCCAAAATTATGAGAAGTGGTGTTCTTTAAACTGCCATCAGTGCTTTATTTATCATGTTTCATAGAGGTTTACCCCAATCCAAGCAGCTGGTTCTAGCATTGATGAGGGGTTATGTGATTGTCCTGGGGCCTGCAACCAAATTATCAACCCATAATCCCTATTACACCTCTCTCTTAACAGCAGTTCCCAAATTCATATTTTAAGCTCCTTTATGCCACATATGTATTTGAACATATTCACACCCTACATTTGAAACAATGGCTGATGACATACAAGTAACATAGCCCCACAGTCAATTTAGTTCCTAGACCATATTCTTGTTTCATATGAACTACAAAGCCATATGTATTTTAAAGACATTGTCAGGTTCTGTGATTGTGTCTGAAAGGAAACTGAGTCATTGTTGAATCCCCTTATCAGGGTTGCTGTTGTCAGTGTCTGTCTGACTGTTCCCAATGTTTCCAATTAAGTTGGAGATCCTGTTTTTGTCTCTGTTCTAACTTGTGCATAGGATGTATGCAATTATTTGTATCTGCTTGACTGATATTGTCTCTGCCTGTTATTGATGGAACTCACACTACAGTTAAAAAGAGCAAACTGTTATGCTGGCTTCAGAAGTGAGAAACATGGAATGCAGCTAGGTAATAGGTGCAAGCTCAGCAAAGAAACCAAATACCATGGCTGTGAAGAAGACCAGCAGGGGAGAGTGGCGGACTCACCACAGAGATGAAGCATCTCAGAAGCTGTTTGTGAGGGATCTCACAGTAGACCTCCTGGAACAGAGCAGATTATGTAGAACTACCACTATCTGAGTTCTCTGGCATCAGCCCATGTTTGATCAGTGGTATCTACTGTCTGGGAGAAGAAGAAGAAGTGACTGTGAGTCCACATGGACTGAACCTCTGTGACACACCAACAATGCTATTCAGGATAGATATCTGTGTATCTTGTTATGTCAGCCAATGGATTGGCAGCAAGAGAGAAGTCACAATATACATAAATACACACAAATGCTGTTGGAGGTCTTGTTAGGTCATTATCTGTTGGTACCTTTGCAATAGAGAACACATTTTTACTTTGTTTAATTTAACTGCTTGGTACCATACATTCTTACATTTGGATCAATCTCTTCTCTTGGGTGTTCTGTTGAGCATGAATGTTTTCATGCTAGATATGAATATACAGTAAATAGAGCGATTAACCTAATTTATTTTACAATAGATCAAACTACCACTAGAGGTTATTTGATTCATTTTACAAATAAATAAATAATAAGGAAAAGCATGTTGTTTATTGATACTTCTGTGAACTCGGGGGATGACGAGCTCTGGTGGCGAACAGTGCGATGGAGGAGTGAGGATGACACAGACAGATGTAGTATTTTGTAAGAACAGTTAGCATGTTTCAATAAAATATAAGCATATTAAGTGCATTTAGCACCTTTGACTAATAACATACAGATTTTCTTTCCACTCTAAATTCTACTGTGGTCAAATTCCACCATTTGTGACAAGTCCAGTCTCCATAAGATGAAGCCATACCCCTAGTGGAATGAACCACCAGTCGCTCTGGCACTGGAAGGACTGCAGATTCATAGGCCAAAGCAATAGCATCAACAATCTAACAGATGAACAACTGTTTGGTCCAATGAACACCAATAGATTGATCTATGTCACACCACAAAGCCCTCACAGGGAATGGAAAACCATTAACTCCACCAGCTGATTGACATTCAAGGGGAGATTACTTTTGGCAGAAGGTGTGTAACTTGCTAATGTGTGTCATGGACACAATAACCAGCAAAATCATTGTCTTCAGTGACTCGAGATTCAGCCCATCTGAGTGAAGCAGCTTGAAGCCCGCCTTAGAAAGTGCATCAAGCACTCCATCAAGACCAACATGAAGTCCAACAGACACAAGAGGGTGAAGCTGCTGAGAGGCCAAAAAATGTCCACAAGGCAATTCTCCATCAAGGTGGACATGACAATCAGAAATATGTAGACCTTGTAAGTAGATGGTGACTTGCTAGCATCCAAGAGCTCCTTCCAAAACGGTGTCCTCTGTCCGGAGACCACATCTGAAACCTCCGCCAGCTGTATTGCGACCTGGTAGGGGGAGCTCTCGCACACTGAATAGTAGCCACTACAGCAGCGGATAGCCCTAGAGCCTGTAACCTGGCATGGTTAATACTGTAGTCTGGAGACTCAGGCCTGCTGGGTAAAAACCCACGACATCTCACTCCAAGCTCCTTAATGCTGTAAAGGAAAACCCTGTTGGAAAAAAGGGGTTAACACAATACAGCAATCCAAACAGCAATACACACATATATATACTTATAAGCAAGAGGGAGGGTTTTGCTGAGTGCCAGTGCTCAGAGGCCTATTGGCAGCTTTGTTGTGAGTATTTTTTCACCACTTGCCATTAAATACATAATGTCCTATAGTACCCTTTGGAAGATATTTTTGACTTAAAAGATAACTACGATTTTCAGCAACTGTATTTTTTCGCATAACATTTACATATATACATACATACATAAATTGTGAAATTGGTTGAGAATTAGGTCCTTTTGCATCCATCCTGCCTGTGCTCATCCATCTCCTTCAGCATCTAGAAGTAGAAAATAAAAAGTGCATAACAGAATTATTCAATAATTCAAATGCCATTCATAATGTTGACAAATGCTGGGGCAAATAGGAATGCTGCCGAACTAGTAATCAGGGGTGAAAGTAAGTCTATTTCAGCTTTGTTTGTGTTTTATGAGAAGGAGGAACAGCCCAAATGGAAACAACATAGAATTCATATATATTGAAATCAACATGTGACTTAAATGGCTGTTATTTCTCTTATGTTGTTTTCCCTATGTGCATTCATATATATCTTTACACTCACCTGGTTGGAACTTTTTAGACGCCCAAGTGTTTAATATGGACATTTTAAGGAGTACAGGTATGTGACACCTATCAAATGAAATTAGACAACCTGTATTATAATGCTCTGCATAGCTGATAATGATTAGAAAATCTATATTGCAGTACTATCAAGTTTTTTCAAACAAATTAAAAAAAAATGTTTTTTGAAATGTTGAACTTTCTTTTTCCTCCATTACTGTCTTTAGGAAATCTTGATATGAAAATGTTATGTTGAAATACTACTCAAATTTAAATTTGTAGAAGTTCTTTGGTGAAAATTTGTACCACAAATTATACACAAAAGGGTAATTTCTTCATTATAAGGGCCACAAGCATGTGGGACCAATCAATTGAAAGCATACAAACTATATACTCAGTTTCTGCATTACAACCTTAAAGACAGACTGGGTGATAATTTGATAACAATTGAAGGAGTTATGATAATTATTTTTTTTGTAATAAAAATAGCAATGCTCGAACCTGAGCATTTTGTTTCCTTCTACTTTGCAAGTCAATATCTCCACACAATAACAACAGTTATTAACATGGCATTTGAAAGCCCCAAGTCTCTAGTTTCCAGAGATATAAAAACAATGTTTCTGGCTATAATAATGCCAGAGTTATTAATCGATATATCTCAACCCGTCGGCAGGTTGAAAACAATGGGGCTGAGTGTAATGAGATAAGAATGATAAAATATGGCTAAAATATGATACTCATTTCCAAAACTGTGACATAACTTAATGAACAGCTTTGACAATATTTTTTGATTTAACTCAAATCACCATAAATATTTCCATGCTTGTAGTATATATCAACAGAGAATTATATCAAATCATCTTCCAATACACTTACCTTACAAGAATGTGTGCTGGATGCCTGTTTTGTGCTGGTTTCTAAGTTTAGAATATCATTGTATCACCAGAGGTGTAAAATACACTCACAACTACTAATGGGTAGTTTATTTTTCATCCAGGGCTCTGAGAATTAACAGCCATTTCATTATTACGTGTCCGTAGGTGGAACTGAATGTTCGTAATCAGCATGGACATGAAGGGTAAAGAACGTTACTGGTATTTTGTAATCAAATCTTATTAATTAATTGGTCATTCTCCAACTATATAATTAGATTGTTTTTTTACAGATGACACACACACACACACACACACATTCAGTCTTCTGTATGTGTTAATATTTCTCAAATAATCATAGTCAGGAATGTCACACTTTACTGCTTTATTTTCATACTGAATTTCAAACATTTTCTGTCATATTCTTACACAAAAATCACAACATTTTCTGAGGTATACCATTTATTCATATGTTACCTAGAGAGACATAATTATGTAGTACTCATCTGACCCTGGGCTGTAATAACAGGGGTCAAAATCCTTATATGCTACGTACCCCCAGTATCATATTTTAACTCATATACAGTGCTGTTCAAATGTTTTAGGCAGGTGTGAAAAAATGCTGTAAAGTAAGAATGCTTTCAAAAACAGACATGTTAATAGATTATATTTATCAATTAACTAAATGCAAAGTGAATGAACAGAAGAAAAATCTAAATCAAATCCATATTTGGTGTGACCACCCTTTAACTTCAAAACAGCATGAATTCTTCTAGGTACACTTGCACAAAGTCAGGGATTTGTAGGCATATAATCAGGTGTATGATTAAACAATTATACCAAACTGGTGCTAATGATCATCAATTCAATATGTAGGTTGAAACACAATCATTCACTGAAACAGAAACAGCTGTGTAGGAGGAATAAAACTGGCTGAGGAACAGCCAAACTCAGCTAACAAGGTGAGGTTGCTGAAGACAGTTTACTGTCAAAAGTCAAACACCATGGCAAGACTGAGCACAGCAACAAGACACAAGGTAGTTATACTGCATCAGCAAGGTCTCTCCCAGGCAGACATTTCAAGGCAGACAGGGGTTTCCAGATGTGCTGTCCAAGCTCTTTTGAAGAAGCACAAAGAAACGGGCAACGTTGAGGACCGTAGACGCAGTGGTCGGCCAAGGAAACTTACTGCAGCACATGAAAGACACATCATGCTTACTTCCCTTCACAATCGGAAGATGTCCAGCAGTGCCATCAGCTCAGAATTTACAGAGGGACCCTGGTACACCCATCTACAGTCCGGAGAAGTCTGGACAGAAATGGCCTTCATGGAAGACTTGCAGCCAAAAAGCCATACCTCCGACATGGAAACAAGGCCAAGCGGCTCAACAATGCACGAAAACACAGGAACTGGGGTGCAGAAAAATGGCAGCAGGTGCTCTGGACTGATGAGTCAAAATTTGAAATATTTGGCTGTAGCAGAAGGCAGTTTGTTCGACGAAGGGCTGGAGAGCGGTACACGAATGAGTGTCTGCAGGCAACAGTGAAGCATGGTGGAGGTTCCTTGCAAGTTTGGGGCTGCATTTCTGCAAATGGAGTTGGGGATTTGGTCAGAATTAATGGTCTCCTCAATGCTGAGAAGTACAGGCAGATACTTATCCATCATGCAATACCATCAGGAAGGCATCAGATTGGCCCCAAATTTATTCTGGAGCATGACAATGACCCAAAACATACAGCAAGAGTCATTAAGAACTATCTTCAGTGAAAAGAAGAACAAGGAGTCCTGGAAGTGATCGTATGGCCCCCACAGAGCCCTGATCTCAACATCATCGAGTCTGTCTGGGATTACATGAAGAGAGAAGCAACTGAGGCTGTGGTTAGTTCTCCAAGATGTTTGGGCCAACCTCCCTTCCGAGTTCCTTCAAAAACTGTGTGCAAGTGTACCTAGAAGAATTGATGCTGTTTTGAAGGCAAAGGGTGGTCACACCAAATATGGATTTGATGTAGATTGTTCTTCTGTTCACTCACTTTGCATTTTGTTAATGGATAAATATAATCTATTAACATGTCTATTTTTGAAAGCATTCTTACTTCTACAGCATTTTTTCACACCTGCCTAAAACGTTTGCACAGTACTGCAGATTGGTTATGAAATTGGCCATTTCATGTAGTATGTAGAATATATGATGTGTCCATCTTATTCCTTCGAATGTAGGATGCCCTCAACTTTAAGATGTACCTTTAACTTGTGAACCTCATTTTTGGAAAAAACAAAGCAAAAAAACAGTACATTAAGATACATTTATAAACACATAATCTTTATAGCTCATATACTCCGATCAGTCATAACATTATGACCACTGACAGGTGAAGTGAATAGCACTGATAATCTCGTTATCATGGCACCTGTCAGTGGGTGGGATATATTAGGCAGCAAGTGAACATTTTGTCCTCAAAGTTGATGTGTTAGAAGCAGGAAAAATGGGCAAGCATAAGGATCTGAGCGTCTTTGACAAGGGCCAAATTGTGATGGCTAGACAACTGGGTCAGAGCATCTCCAAAACTGCAGCTCTTGTGGGGTGTTCCCGGTCTGCAGTGGTCAGTACCTATCAAAAGTGGTCCAAGGAAGGAAAAGCGGTGAACTGGCGACAGGGTCATGGGCGGCCAAGGCTCATTGATGCACGTGGGGAGCGAAGGCTGGCCCGTGTGGTCCGATCCAACAGACGAGCTACTGTAGCTCAAATTGCTGAAAAAGTTCATGCTGGTTCTGATAGAAAGGTGTCAGAACACACAGTGCATCGCAGTTTGTTGCGTATGGGGCTGCGTAGCCGCAGACCAGTCAGGGTGCCCATGCTGATCCCTGTCCACTGCTGAAAGTGCCTACAATGGGCACATGAGCATCAGAACTGGACGACGGAGCAATGGAAGAAGGATCCTTGGATCACTTAGATATTAATGAACACCAAACGAGCATGATGGGTCGAATGGCCTCCTCTCATTTGTAAACTTTCTTAAGTTCTTATGTTCTTAAAACAACTGTAATTTATTAACACAACAATTTACAATAAATTAACAATGGCCATTGCCTCAATGAATCATGGGTAGGGTGGTTTAGGACAATCATTGTGGTAGAATAAGTAACGCCACAAAATGTATTTCTATATGTGTATATTGTACATATATTTTAAACTGCCGGAATACCCTATAATTGATCAAAATGAAATATTCTCCTAATGTATATTTTATATAATATATTTTCAGATTTGCTTTTCTATAGGGCATCAACATATGGATTTTTAATGCATATAGGTAACATATGAAACGCTATACACTGCAGATATTTTAATATATTGGAGATATGTGTCCTTTCCACAAGGGAAGCTTAAGACATTTAAGTCATGAGGTCACACATGAGTTATAATCACCCAGAATAATTTGAATCATGTTCTTTGAGGGATCCAATGAACATTTGTCATATCTAAAGATATAGGCAAAGAATTACTGAGTTGGGTTACATAAAGGTTTTTTGTCATAAAACTATCATTCCAGAAACACAATCTTTCAACTATTATTTTCATTGATGTTATATAAAATAGTAAAGTAATCAGTACTTTGATGATTATGTTTGCTGTGAATCCATGCCTTTATTTGATCCTCTGCAGTTGATTTCTCATTCAGTGGTGATTTTAATAGAGAAAGAAAGGCTTGTCATGTCGCTGGAGTGAAATTATACAAATTGAACTGAATGAGGGAGTCGCTTACGTCAGTTAGACATTGTTAGGCATCTGTAGATTCAGCAGCAAAACACCATTATTTCCCTAAAACAGATTAAATATTCAAATATTCTGATCTTTAAAATCTAACACAGGCAATTTATTTAGAAACAGCTTACAACACTCATTAAATGTTACACTACATGCTCGAGAGGAGAAATTTAGAAACCAAATACACCTGGATGTGCACTGATGACCTAAAAGAATAATTGCTCCCAGGAGAGCTTTTCTTTTGTAAGATCTGAATAAGAATATAATGTGCACGTTCAAATATATGTATTGTAGGCTTAATACTAAATGATGTGTTACTGCTTTGCACTTGGAAATGGAAGATCAATCAAATAGCGAAATACTGAAAATGTATCTTTAATTTAAACAGATACATTTGTGTACACACAGCATATACAGCTCTGGAAAAAATTAAGAGCCCACTTCAAAATTGTATGTTGTATGTTGTAAAAGTATGTATACTCATACAACTTAATTCTGCCAATGTCTTGATTTCACCTTGCCATCTTCTTCTTGATAGATTTTGTCCCTTGAGATCCAGAATATTTCTTTCATCTATTAATAATTCTTGCTTCTTACTTTGTGTCCGACCCACTGTCATTTTTGTCTCTTCACTGTTGCAATTACATTTTGTGTTCTAGTCCAACTATCTATACATCTGTCGTATGTGCAGGTCAGAGCTCTGGCTCAGATTTGAACCGCTTTGTCAAAGGCACACCTCCACCCATCAGAGCGACAAAACCACTACACCAAAAGACCGATTTCCTGACACAGGACATTTATACACTCTACTGAATTCAGAGGTATTACATCACCATAACAACCTCCTGCCCACAATGAGTCCCTTTACATATCTATCTATCTATAATACATGAATATTATTTAAAACATCTGGTATTAGTTTAACACTCTACTGCCCTGAAATCATGTAAATTAAAGTATTTGGGTACACTTACCTATGCAGTGTAAATTATAGAAAATGTAATTTATTTATTTATTTATTTATTCAGTTTTAAAAAGATTAATGTGCCTATTTCTATTCCATAAACTGCAAACACTAAAAACACAATATTGAAAGTTAATTTTATTTGTCTGTCTTTAAATATGTATTGTCAATTATCTGAGGACTTGATTATCTAAACAATCTAATCAATTGGTTAATTAATTAAATCATAAATAAATCACTCATATGATTAGGATAAATTGCATATAGGGCTGATTATACTTACATGTGATTTGCAGTCTATTCTTTAACATTGTATTTGCTTTTGTTGAGAAAATGGCAGGCTTTGATGTGATGGTGGGGGTTGATAAGCAGAACGAAAGAGAGTGAAAAAACCTTCCAGGCTTGCATTATGACTAGTATTTTAAGGCCTTCTTTAAACACAGTGGTGAATTAACAAGAATGGTCTAACGAAACATTTAGTTCTAATGATTCTGATCAAGCCTCTCTACAGAAGTACATCTAAAGGATTAATAAGTGTTCATCAACACAGTTTAATAACAACATATCTAGTAACTCATTTAGCAGCACATAGTAGGTATTTATGTGTGGCTTATATGCAGAAAACACATCATGCACAGCTTCTGTAATGTGGTGTTAGATATGTAGTTATACAGGTTTGGGTCAGAAATAAAAGCTGCAGCTGGGAAGAGTAGTATTGCAGAGACTGACATCCACCAAGGTGTTGTTATCGTTGGAGACTGCTGTAAGGCAAGATGTTCATTTTCCAGTGTGGACAGCTTGAGAGAAATGACTAATAGTTTACAGAAACAGCACTGTACATAAGCATGTGTCTGTAGAACACCAGTAAAGAATAGTTTACATTTAACGTACAGCTCTGGGCCTTTATAATACAAACACTTATTCCCAAATGTGTCAACAATTAATGATTAATATACGGCCTAAAAATTGATACTTAAAGCATTACAATTTATTATGATGTTTTGTCACTCATGCACTCTCACAAATGGGTAATCTACGTCATCAGGATACTTTGAGATAGGATGGGATTTTAAAGTTGTTCACAAGCTGCAAGAAATTAACATGAACATTAGTCATGATGGACGGGGATGGTTTGATAGATCTGTAGATAGATTTATTGATTCTGCTGCGTTCTTAATACGTTGTTTTCATATTCATAATTGTGAGGTTAAGACAAATTTAGGAATTTCATGAACAAAGATATAATCAGAGATATAATATTACAAACAAATGTAATGAGATTGCATTGTTCATCTGTCCTGCTTAGCACAATAAGTGAGTATGTGCACTCAAATCAATGGCTATATGCTGTATACTAGCACATATTCTTGACTACATCCCAACCTACCACTGATGAAATCCATTGAACAGCTGATCAGCATTGATCAACTGATCAACTGATTTGGGTAATTACAAATTTGTTTTAAAATGAATTACTTTAATGTATTAAGTAATGAAAACAACAATACATAAATAATACAGATATGGTGCAAGTCTTTATCCCTTAATATTATTGCTATGTAGGGAATTTAAGAAACAATATTCAATTTCATAAACGTGGAATACTTAATTTGAGCGTTATTTAAATCCCATCTCAGATGATGACTTTGGGGGTGTATATCGTCATCCTATACTGTATTTTCCCTAAACATGTGTTAAACAGTCTGATCATTCTTCTGCATTTCTATTTAGAAAACATCCTGCTGCTGCCACTATAGTATAACACAATGGTGTAAATGCTACTGACGCCTTGAAAGACTGACTTATCCAATTTGCATTTTATTGACAATTGCTGAGATAAAACCTCAGTGGAATAATACAATACATTAAGTACAGTCTGTAATTTTCTTTACAAGATTGCAAACTACTACCATCCTTAGTCTTATAGGGAAATATACTGCAGTGGAACAGTCACAATAAAAGGGGCATGAAAAAAGGCACCCCAGCTGTGACCTTGGACTGACAGACTGCATTGGTAAGCACCCAGAGTGATCGGCTGAGTGTAAATAATTCTGCTTGGACACTGTTCTCATCAGCAGCTGCAAAACTGTATCTAAAATCCGATCAAAAGATGCATTGCTTACTATGTGTTTTGAGTTGCAGTTTGAGGGGCGTTGTCTGGCAGAAACAGTTATTATTGGGTAAAATGTGGGCATTCCTGGGCTATACAGCCTAGGGCAATATTAGCTGCTGTTAATTTCACTGTGTTTGTGGACCATTAAGAGGTGCATTAATTAATGTTCCTGATAATGTTGATTCCTCCTCATTTCTCACCAATACATTCATATGGTTTACCAGTCCAGTGCAAAAAAATAATATTTTTCCTGATCTTCCGTTCATTTATATAAGCAGGCAGAGGCAGATTTACAGATATTCAGTTGGAGTCAATTAACTTACAGCTTTAACAGTTAACTGAATATTGACTGAATTGTATTTCTCAAATACAGAATGTTAATAGAAAATTGTAATCTAAATACCTGTGTGTGTATAATCCATATGTATTTACTTATTAATAGTCCTTCCTCATATACATAGAATTGTGATTTCCTTTTTCTTTAATTTTATGTTCCACATTTGATATTAAACAAGGCATAAAAGCTAACATATTTTATAAACACAAGATACAGCAATAAGGTATTTTTTTCAGCCTAGGGAGATTTTCCTTTGTAAACATTTTGAACAGCTTGGGTAACAAGTCATAAATAAATAGAAATTAGCAATTCCTACTTAGCAATCCATTTGCTTTACATGTTTGCCTTGAGGCACATTTGTGTATTGTACTAATGACTGCTTCGGAATAGAGCCTCATTTTCATTCTGGAAAAAGAGAGAAAAAGAAGTCTCCATGGTAACTCCTCTAGTTGCTACAAAGACGATAGCTGTTTAGTGATTCCAACATAAGCAAGTTTAGTTAGATGTCTTCGGAATTAGACATATTTTGACAAGGTGAAAAGGAATCACTATAATAGCAGAAATCTGCTGCTTCTGTTTGGAAATTATGTATTTAGTAATGTGCCAAATACAAATTATATATAAAGAGATAAACTCATAAGCCTAAATGATTAAATGATTAGTTTAGGAATTTATGCATGCCTTCCTGTTGCTTTGAATCTTGGGTATTTGGTTAATGCTATTAAATGTAACAAAGGAAATGGCCCCAGAGCATTTAGCAAACTCAAAACCAGGAAAATTACCATTGTCATAACTCAACCCATGACTATTTACCCCATAGTTAATACATGCCTTAACCAGGGCAGACTGTAATTCAGGAGTAAATTAAATAAATGATTAAAAATGAACAGGTGTTCCCTGAATTCTTATCAAGTTTCTTGGACTGCCAACTTTATATGCTTTGTTCTTTGTGAAGAATGAAGAACAAAAAATAAGAATGTCCTTGAGTAGATAACCTTCCCTCCAAGTTTAACAAATCTAGAGATCTACTCTAACCTCCTGCTATTAACTAATTAATATTACACTAACAGAATGAGTAGTACGTTTGATCTTTAAGACACAATAATATCTGGCTTCCAACCTCCCAAAAACATTTATGGAACGTGTTCTTATATATATATATATATATATATATATATATGGTCTATGCATCTGATATGCACCAGCCATAATCATTTAAGTGCCTGAGGTAAACCAAATAATAACATTGTTTTTCACTATGAATAAAATATTTATTATGAATTACACAGATGATGGTAGAAGTGACACAGATTATTAATATGAAGCTGAACGAAGTTAGGTCGTACATTACATATATATATTACCAGATGATTAGCGATTGCCCTGATAGTGTGTTGCTCTCACAAGGACAATCAAGCACCATTTCACAGTGGTTGGTATATATGGTATGTGTGTACATCTGTATATCTGCGACATGTCTTCCATTAATAAATAATTGAAAACATTACATTCAGATCAAACAAACAGGTGTTTTGGTGAAATTAGTAATTTAGAGTTAATTGGGAACAAACAGCTAATACCCTTCAGTCACTCAAGTACCAGATTTCCTTTAATTGAACAAGTGATTTGCTTAATTGGTCAATAACTAGCATGTGTTCCAATCTTTTAGAAACTGGTGATTAAGGGTGACCTATAAAATGAACTGGATCAAGACCCAGAACCAGGGCTGGAGACCAGTTCTTATACATACGTTTATTTAGACTGATTCTCCTAATGCTTTCAACTGGATTCACAGCCTTGCACTACTCTACCTAAAATAACACTGGGCAGTCCAAGACTAGAGCTAATCTGGATCTGTGAAACCAGCCCTTTATTTCATCAATACGCTTGTTTAAACAGCAAACAAACAACAACCATAAAATTATGAAAGGCAGTCACAATATTATGACAAGTAAACCCTTGGAGGAGACAAGGGCAAACAAACAAATACAGGACAATAATTGAGCTTAATTCATCAGAAATAATATGTGTCTCAAATTAAGGATGTTTTTTTAAATTAGCAGTTGATGTGTATTTACATAAGAAACAACCAGAAACATAAAATATATTCAAAAAAGTTAACATAAGGTGATTTTGGTTATCACTGTTTAATCTTTTGAATATTAACATTTGTTATCTATACTGAAATTTAGTACTTTGACTTGAATAATTATACGCATGATTATGTGGTGCCCTGTTAAGTCACTTCGACAGTTAAAGTAACAGCCGATCATCCCAGTGAACAAAACACAGCAGGCGTTCCAAATACTATTCTGTTAAATAATACATATGCCCTACATTTAACGTTGATGAAAACAGGTGTCAAAATATTTGTTGTCATGTTGTTTGAATTCTCCTCATTATTTACTGAAAGAAATGACTAACGTGATGAGCCTCAGTTCTGGTAAAAGTGAAAAACTAATAAAAGATAATCACAATGACAGTGGTTGTATACCTTTTCTTATATCATATTAGCTAGCTTTAACATTTTGTTGGACCCATATTTGCATCTATATCAGATTGACAGTATTTCTAAATGTCTCTTGCCTCATAAAACAAAGATACTTTCCTCACTTTTGTAGTTGTGTGTTTCAGTTGATCCATACTTCCTCACTGATGGCTCTGTCTTTGTAAGTCTTCTGTTTATAAGTGTCTATTTAGACTATGAAGTGCCTTGATTATAAGTTGTGTTGTTGAGCTTTCCTCTAGTAGTGTAACAGTCCTTAACAGAAAGACAAGAACAAATATGTGTATATCTCAACATACAACAAATAACCCCATTCTTCAATGAGGCACTGTACATATATATATATATATATATATATATATATATATATATATATATAATATCTACTTTAATATTTTTGTTTTCCTCTGTCCCACATATTTACACTGTTTATATGTATATATTGCTCCATATACATAACAATTTTCATTTTAGTTGATTCCACTAAATATTTTAATATGTTTTAAAGTTAATGTTTTTCATTTAACTATTCACATTAGCTATAGAATGTCTGATTTTATTTTAAAACTGTTTGAAAGGTCCCTACATCATTCCTGTTCTGTTATTATTTGTTTTTATTTCCAAGTTTTTGGAAAAACAACAGATCATAGGACTTTTCTCAACATTGTTTTCTTCAAAAAATGGAAAGTCTAATTTGTGTTAAGCAGGAATAATTCATTATTTATTATTTTAGTTGACACTTGTTTTCAGTACAACTGCACATTTTTGCAAAACACTTAAGGCAATTATAATTTTATAGATGCATCCTCCATAACCTATTTTGCACACAAACAATTACATTTTAGATTGAAGAGGTGAAATGATTAAGAATATTTGACTTTGTTGCCATGACAGCATGCATTTTTCATTGTGCAGAGTGTAATTACTATAGTTTCAATGATGTAAAATCAAGAAAGATGATAACAAACAGCAGAGCCATGGAGATATTGCTATTGCAACCAGGTTTCCATGGTAACTGTGATAATAATCCCAGTGATGGATGTTTTCTCCTGCTCTTTCCATTTTGTATGGCTATAACATTCAGAGCCAGTTTTTTAGCACAGCTTTTTATAGTTTATTAGACTGTCAGAATAGTTTATGAGATGTTGTTGCAAAGGAAATGACTGAGTTCTGGAGCTTAATAAAAACGCCACATTTTCTGTTTACACACTGCTTGAACAGTTATAACAAACATTTAGAAATTCATTGGGGGAAAAAAATTAAATTCATGTTGTATCTAAATTAATCAATTTGCAAAGTATTAGCCCAGAGGTTAACAGATTATCAATACTGTATCTGTTTTAAAATATATATAAAGTGCCTTTGCTGCAATAAAAAAAATAAAAAAAATCCCTGCTGATATAATACAGGACATATTGTAATTTTGATTACATTTTTAATTAAAACTATGTAACAGATACTTTAATTTCACTGGGAGAAATATTGTAATTTTTAACTCACTCTTCATTTGAAAGTAGAATAATAACTCTAAAATGCACTATAGAACCCCTACAAATGCACCTACAGATCATTACAGAACATTTTGTCTAGTTAATGTACATGTAGTCATCACTTGGTTAGTAGGTTTATTAACATACGTATGAGGTTACAAGTTATGTTTCAACTGCTTTGGGACTGTTGCTTCGAGACAAATGGCCACTGCAGGAAATTTGGAAGACAACATAGATCTAAGGTAACACAGGTTTAAGAATATGAATCATACAAATGCATGGCCTCAAAAGGGTGTCGTGTCACGGTCCGCAGGACACTGGAACAGGGGACCCAGTTGTGGTGCATGGTAGAGGTTTTCAGACAGGTGTGGGATGGATACTGGCAGGACAGGGTAATCAATGCAAAGCAAAGAATTGGTCGTGGTCACGGGCAAGGGTGGGGTGATCAGGCAAACAGGGAATCAAGGAAAGTCCAAAGTCGTAGTCAGGAGGTAAAGCAGAAGGTCAAGGATTCAAGGCTATAACAAGGCACAGTGAGACTGCTCAGAGATGTAGCTAACACTGACAAAACTTCACAGTGACTGAGCACGAGTGAGGGGTTTATATGTGGAGCAGAGGGAAGTGAGGAACCAAGTTGGGAGGTGCAGGACGAATGGGAGCAGAGGGTGATTGAACAAGTGCACGTGGTATTGATTGATTTATTGAATGAAAGGAGCTGGGAGAAGTGACTGGTAAGAAATGGGCAATGGTGACATCTAGTGAGGATATGTGGAGGTGCATTTAGACAGGGATTGTGACATCATGACATGTGCAATATTTGTGAAATCAAACAAACAGAGATAAAAATAAAAATACCCATATTAACAAAAATACAATTGTATGCCAGAAATGATGTGTACACGCAAGAGGGGAATTTTCCATAAATTATATATTTAGATTTCCTATTAATCTCTTATTTTTTAATGAAAATTAGTTGACAAGGATGCATAGCTGCTGAGCAGTTCTTGAATTCATTACAAAATGTATATGTAAGTGAAACTGGAAAACTATGGAAGATGGATGCAACTCCGATGAATAGGGGATTAGTGTAGAACAGTGGTTCTCAAACCTATCCTGGAGTACCACCTGTCCTGTTGGTTTTTGTTCCAACCGACCTCTCAGTTACTTAATTGAACCCTTAAGTGAACTAATAATTTCCTAAATCAGAGCCTTTTAATATTTTTTAATATTAGTTAAGTATAAAATTGTATAAGGAAATTATTAAGGAGCCAACTTTTTATCAGTTACACAATTTAAAGAGTCAAATGTAATCAAATTACTTAAATTAAGGGTTCAATTAAGTAACTGAGAGCTCGGTTGGAACAAAAACCAGCAGGACAGGTGGTACTCCAGGACAGGTTTGAGAACCACTGGTGTAGAAGCAGGGTGCAGAAGCAATTAAATACATTATAATACCAACAAAGGTGACAGCAATGTGCAAAGTTTAAATAACCAATAACTGAATCAGGATATTCTGGAAGAAGAACCGGACTCGCATAGGGGTGAAGTAGAGGGTGCGCTTATTGATTAATAAGTTAGTGCTTATGTGTCAGTTCAGATACACTGAAAGTTTCCCCTACATGGGCTGAGTGATCTGGTTAAAGTGATCAAATATTTCTGCCCAATATGCCTTTATAAATCATGAAAATATTTGGCAAGAGGAGATTTGTTTTGAGGCAGTAAGGCTTCAAGTTCATGTCACAGTTCATAGACTTTAATACATTAGCATGGAATAACCGGCACACTTTATCGTGTAAGAGTAAGTGATAGTGTCCAGCTCCTATTTCTTCACAGAGGGATAGTAAAGATGGGAGAATGTAATGCCTGGATCTATCGCTGAAGACAATACTATTCCTTCACTAACTAAATATATGGATTTGCATCTGTATCAAGGGTAATCAAATAATTATTTGAACATAGTTTAATTTGATTTTTGGTGATGTGCAAATGTTTCTGTGGTTGACAAGTACAATTAACTTTTCTTTTAAGTTCAGGTGTTTGGTTTCGATGTTTGGAATAAATATTGAAAATGTCACAGCATCATTACTCGAATTGCTCATTAGGAAAATGAAAAAATAAATAATAAATACATGTGGTAATGTAAAACGTTATATATTGAGAACAGTGCTATTTTCTCTTTATATATCCTATGGAAATTGATTGGCGGAACATTCTTTAACCAGAACTCTTATCTTATTTATCTACATTGTTGCCTTGAATGTGTATATTGTGAAGCATTCCTGAGAAATGCTGTAAACTGCAACACTGTTTGATTAAGTTAAAAAGCCATATATATATATATATATATATATATATATATATATATATATATATTTTTTTTTTTTAAATACATCAAAAAGACTGAAGAAATAGCTGTGGGCATTCCAAGTTTAAAATAAATCAGTCTCAAAATGACGGGATCCAAAAAGTATGTGGTAGGTTTCATTTTAGTGACCATTTTAGCAGTGGCAAAACCACATGAAAACTCTGCAAAATGAGAGTCACTAAATTCACAAGGCCCAACCTGACCTCTGATGTTATCAACTTCAGAATGAAAAACCAACACATTTGTTGCATAGGACTATAGATTATTTGAAAGTGGGTCTCTCTTCATTGTACCATGGGGAGTGACATGTAAATGAGTCTTCCCTGGTATTTTCTGGGGCTAGATGATCTTAAATGCAACCAAGGGATGAGCTATAAACCACAATGCGTCTTCAAAACTAGTTAGCACAACTAAGAGAGGAACTTCAAATTTGTTACTCGACCCAAAATAACTTTCCCACAACACAAGCAGAGTTGCAAAAAAAAATAAAAGAAAAAATGTTTCACAGATTTGGTGGATCATTGAATACCTGCTCCCAGGTTTGATCTTGTGATGCTGAGTCACGGGTCATGAGATTTCTAAGATCAGCCTTGGGAATAACCATTTGCTCCAAAGATGAAAACACAAAGAAATGTCTCAGAAAAATCAAGAATAGGTTTCAAAACAAAAGCAGCAAAAAGAAAAAAAAAATATCCATTGAACTATGGCCTTCAGAAGTCTCTGTTTGCATTTGTAGCCTGGGTCAGTTTTTTTGTTTAATAAAAGATAACTTGCAAAAATAAAAACTCACACACAGGCATTATGATGTATTTCATGGTTTCATCCACACCATCATATTTTTGTTTTATCTTTGTTTTTACTTAGAACTAGACAATTCACCAAAATGTGTGTTTTTATATGTACTTTTGTGTTAGTAGGAGTATATGAGTAAAGTGTCTGTGTTTTTTCCGTTCCATTCTATAATTTTAGTGACTTTTAAAGTTTAAAATTATACCTTTCATCATAAGCATGGCTACTGTAAATACCCCAAAGGAGAGCTCTTCTCTGTTTCAGGATGTGATGTTTCAACACTATAAATTAACTCATGTTTTAATGGAATCTGAGGGCATGTTTCCAGTTCTGTAACATGGTTAAATATTAGGCTCATGTGTTTTTTTTTTAGGTTTGTAGTGATTTATGTTTTATTTTCGATTGTGAAATTGTATCCCATACTTTATTGATGTGACTACGTAATGTTGCCTAGAGGTTTGTATTTCTCTGTGCACTTATGCATTTTTCATAAACGTTAAATAAATAAAAAAACATCTATATGCAGCCTTTACTGCTTGACATCTATAAAACAGACTTAGGGCCGGATTAAATCATAACTTTGACCCACCTGCTAATAGAAAACTACAGAACTGTACTCAGTTGTGGCTTCATTTTTAGTAAGATGCCATTTTCTTCTAATCATAAATGTAACCACTGTGATGTACAGGTTTATAGTTTGCTATTAGCGGGTGGGTCAAAGTTTTGATTTAATCTGGCCCTTAATCAGACCACACTGCCTGAGATAACAACAACATGACCTGCAGTAGAAGAACACTAGATGCTTTAAACACATTTTGGTTGTGCAGAAAACAGCACACTGTGGTAAAAACAGATACTGCTCTTTTAATTTAGGTACCACTCTCCCAGGCCAATAGGGAGCTCAGCATCATCATACACCCCTGGGTCTGAAGGAGAACCTGGTTGCACACCTCTCCCACTGAGTCCAACTCCTCCCATGTGGGCGACAGTTCAGGGGAGAGCCACTTGTGCCGCTGGGGGGTGTAAACCCACACATGGTCCCCCGGTGCATACATTGACCCCCTGCAGTGCGTGCCCCACTGCCGCTTTTGTTGAGCACCAGCCTGTGTGAGGTAGGCTTAGGTGAAGGCATGCACTCGACACATGCGCTGCTAGAGATCCCACTCATAGTCCAGGCTGGCTGAGGACTGGGTCTCGTCCCTGGGTGGCATTCTGAAGGCCAGGTCCACTGGGGTCCTCAGTTCGCACCCCAGCATTAGTCTGGGTGGGGTCCCCCATGTGGATTCCTTGACCACCTATTTCATTGTCAGTTATCCCCCCCCCCCCCCCCCGCACAAGATACAGGATATTTTGCATAACAGTTCTTCTACATGATTATTTAATTTTTCACTGCACAATAAATCAATTAGGAAAAATAATAGTTAATCAATGAATAAGTAAGTAGCATCCAGGTATCAAATACTCTTCGGGACCATAGATGTGCCTTTCGCAGGTTATGGCAGAATTTTGGATAACAATCAGATTAATAGTAGTAACATTCACAACCTCCATTATCCCAATCTGCCACTGTTAAAATAAGGTTATTTATTATTTTTTACTTCAGGATTCTCCATAAATCAGTACGTTTGTTGAGGTTTATTCACAGTGTCTACACTTTTTTTAAATTAACACGCAGACAAACAGGCACACCACTGTTTAAAGATATTAAAAATGGAAGATTATCAAATCAAGCCTTCAGAAAGTCTCATTTAGTTCTCCTGAGGGGAATTAGACAGCAGGTATACATCTGCTATTCAAATTATAATATTAATGAACATTGAGCATTATTATACAATTGTTGATGTGTGTGTTTTTTTTCTCTTCATAAATGTATCATTAGAAACATCTGCAGTAAAACTCAGGATTTCAAAATAAATGCTGCTGCTTCATTGTCAAATTACATTTTAATTTTGACACAAAGCTTGTGCCTTCTATCACATTTTTTGTCTCATTTCAGCTTTTTTATGGAAATGAGTTTCCATAATTATCACATGCCTGTTTCATAATGATAAGCTTTTTTGTTGAATTTAATTATGGGAATTTCAAAACAAAACATTTTATAAAAGTCCTTTTTCGAACATTGCTGTCATATTAGATGTTAATTCTGTATCCCTTTGACAACACTTGCTTGTAAACAAGTCCATAGATGAACATGTTTTTACCTTCCTTACATGTTTGCACAGAATTGATGTAGTTTTTATTTGTTTGGATGTATAACAGTACAAACAAGAACATTCTGCATAATCAAGTTAAATTGCACTTATTCACTTGTGTGCATAATACACATCACATATGTTGGATGTGATAAAAGGAATTATGTCAGACACCCACATTTAATCACACAATGGGGGAATTTGTTGCTTGTGTTTCCTTAAGCAAACTGTGTATTTGTCAACTTGTTTTCCAATTAAAAATTCAATGGTGCTTAATGTATTCAAGTCTCAAAGTAGCATTTAAATATGCAAGTGAAAAATTAGAAAACTTTTAATTAGTGTGCAAAATTAAGTAGACCGGATAGACCATAATTATAGAAGCACATCAAAAGAATTAATGGGTCACATGGATTTCTAGAAACCTGACAACCTCTTTATCTGTGTCTATTGCCTATGATAACATCCTATGGACCAAAGGCACATGTGTGCCAATTAACCAGTACACAAACATTCATTTTCTGGTATAGGTGTGAATAAACAACTAGGTTCTAACACAGAAGTATGTGGCTCTGCTCCTGGTGAGTTGCAGCCTCTTCTAGTTTAATTCCAAGTTCAGAATTACCTAAATGGATTTAAATGGATCATTGTTTCTCAGAAAGTGTCACTACTGGCACCCAGATAACAAATAATCCAGAATATGAAATACTGGTTTTAAAGTAAGAGCCCGTCTTAAAGTTTTTCTCATCTAATCAAAACAAATGACCATTTTGTGTTTAAACCATGTGTTTCATGCAGCTGAGCCATGACTTTCTCATGGTATTAAGTGGCATGTGATCAGCAAGAAAACTAGCTGGGTTTAGCTGAAAGACTGTTACTAACTCTGTTTCTCAGGGGTGAGTACTGCATCAATGCGTCAGCTTACCCAGTGGCATTCTGACAAGGGAGGAATGCAATGAATTAAAATGTATACATTATATGTATAAATATGTATAATTGTTTATTGATCTTTTTGGGGGTGGGGATTTCATTATTTTCATTAATTCTTTTGAATGTTTCAAACAGTATTATCTGTCTTCTGTGAAAACCAAAATATGTTTAGCATGAAGAACTATACTTTTGAAAACAAAGGCATAGTACCACTATTTTTATAAATAATACTCGTTACAGTGCTTCACGCTTTCTTTATAGGCCAAGTATAAATCCCCTGGAGATCTATAAATATGATGAACCATGTGCTTGGGTAAATGTTGGACACAGCCTGGGCAAGCCCATTATGCCTCACAATATGCTGAATTAGGTTTTTCAGATGCTTCATAGGAATAGATTTAAATGGATTTTTCAACCACTCAGCAAGCTCTGTAAATATGATATTGGAACTGGTTTGCACTCATTTCCTTTGAAGACATTTCCTTGAATTTCTAAATGTTTTCAAAGAAACTCAATCCAGGACTCTAAAAGAAACACACCCAGGGAATGTACTTTGAAGAGTCAAGTTGCACATATGCCATTATATAGATTAAGGTTTTATCCCAGTGCAGAAATGTATGTCTTGCTCAATAGAGATAATGTAATTTTGAATAAACAAAGGAAGGAACAAATGAGCTACAGGGTGGAATGTTAATCTAAATATTGGATTTTGATTCTGAATTTAGATTGAGAATGGTTTATTTTAAACTTCTTATTTTAACTTATTTACTGCAAAGCTTAGCTAGCAAATTGTATCTCTTCGAAAACATTTTATTCACTATTAAAAAAACAAATCCCCAGGAGACATTTTACTTAGTTGCATTTTCACTGTTAGAATATTCTTGTATCACTTTGAAACAGAATAATGTAATTGTATGAACATTATATTCCTCTTGTAAGTGTTTATAAGATGTACCTGTACATTTTAGATACCAAAAACAACTTACCTTATCCCATAGTTTATTTTGCCAGACAGTAAAAACAACCGCAGGCTGCTCTATTCAGACCAGCTGAGTTGTGCAATTTGTACAAACAAGTTCTTTGAATTCTATGAGAAAGAGTCATGAAATTAAGTCACCACTGTGACCGTATTATAATTTACAATTTGGATGTACTAAAGAAACCAGTGTACACAGACACAGAAAGCAATATGTGAAATAAAACCAGGCTGAAAGAACATCACACGTCTGTGCATAGTAGGAACAGCAGTTGCTGCCAGAATGCAGAAAATGCACAGATTGGTGTTTTCCTTAATGGTTTAGACAACATTTAAAGAAGTTCATTTATTTGATTATATAAAATTGTACATGTTTTTTGGACATCTGATCCAAATCAACCTATGAAAATCTATATAACAATATGAAATCAGTTTAGCTTTTTGCTTTTTTTGTGGAAGAATTATTGTGCATGCTCTTAAAAATGACAGGAACTCCAGTGGAATTCTGAGACTGGAATTCATCCAAGAAAACTGGAAAGAACTGTATAAAGAGAAAAGAAAAAAAAATGAACAGATTTATTATTTTTAAAAAAATCCTTCAAGATGTTGCTCAAAATCTTCTATGTGCCTTAGATGGGTAGATATTCTGGCATTTAATCACTCTGAACAAAGAAGTTAAAGTGTGAATGATAGTTTATGTTAAAGTAGAGATGTTAATTACTTTTGTAATAATTCGTCTTTTTGCTGATTAATTGAGTTACAGAAAAAGCAGGTACATCAATTTGGGGAAAAACTGATTTTGAAGAATTGTATTCATTAGATTCCTATATTTTATAATGAATTATATTACAACAATGTGATTTTGACTATGATTACACTGCAGATTCATTATTTGTGCAGTTTCAGAATGCTGACAGCTACTTTTGCTTTTGACTATATATTTGGACAATCACAATCTATAGACTGAAAAAGGATGAAGCTGCCATGCCATCACAACTCTTCCAGATGAAGTCATTTGAGACAAACTGAACATAAATGAAAAAGCAAGACTTTCAATCACTGTGGAAAGACACTGGATGTAGTGTATCTTCAAAAGTGTGTTACATATTCCCGCAGGGAGGCCGTGGAGCAATTTAAATGCATCTCAGTTTTAATGGCAAGACCCAGGCCTAAGTGAGGACAATGTTACATTGGATACTTTTCTATCAGACATTTCTGTCATGTGTTACTTCAGGCACAATAACTTTCATTGTGTTCCTTTGGGGGGAATGTGGTCTTAGATTTTATAAGAAAGCTGAATGCTTAAACAAAAAAACATATTTGAAAGTGTTGACTGGTTGACTCATGCACTTTTATTGTGTTGGCAAGCTTTCTTAATGGTATTTAAATATTGAATGTAAAACATTCATCATAGGAATCAGTTTTCTTTATGGTTCTTTGTTAGCCTAATCAATCTGAGATGCAAATCATCAGAAATTAGATTTAATGGAGAAGTTTAAAAAAAAATTAAGGTTCAAGTGTAATTTTTTAAGAAATGACAGAAGATATTGTTATGTACATGCTTCAGGTTTGACAGAAATTGGAGTGACAATTCCAGATGAGACAGGGATAGGACTATCCAGTGCAAACAAACAAGAGGAACTTTTATTCAGTAATTTAATAAACAAAAACAAAAAAAACAACTCTCTGCCAACTATGAAAATAATAACTTACATGATATAAATATTAGCTGTAACAAGCTGTAGCTAGCTCAGGTATTATGGCTGTTTCTATTAACTGCTGTCTTCACAGTTTCTAATCTTCTTCATACAGGTAGTTCTACTGGCCTTCAATTAAATTAAGTTCAACTCTCTTCCCAGGCCTACACCTCTACTCTTATAGCTATCCTGAATAACTCTCTACCACTAAGTCCCTCCCATATGCTGTATAAGGAATTACATGTTTTTCCCAAATATACAAGTAAATGGAGCTAAAGCCAAACCCACTTTACTGAATATGAGCTTTGGACACTATTATCAAAAGCAATAGAACAGAATGAAACCCCATAGAGAAAAGAAGTAAAGAACAGTCCAGAACATTCTATTACAGAGAACATTTGTATACCAGTTTAATATCCAACACTATCTATTATCACAAAGCCATTCATCTAAGTATCATTTTTCTACAACTTTAAAATATAAAAAACTACCAAAGTGAATAAAAGCAACCATGAGATGAGGTTGGAGAGTATTCTTCTTCAGAGGAATGAATGAAGAGATTCAAACTGTGAATTTTGAATGGAATTGTGTTAAAAGCAAAAAATGTAATACATGTTTTTGTTAACATTTTACAATAAGTCTCCCTAGTTACAGTGTATTTACATAGTAGGTAATCATTATCTGTAGTTACTCATAAGCACAGTGTAATTATGCATTATTACAATGTACTTCATGTGTAAAAAGTGGGCCATGCCCGGTATAGCTCCAAATGTACACTCCCGGTGGACATACTTACCAGGCAATTGCATACTTACTGTTAATCATTTGTACACACTACATTGTACATTTTACACAGTACATTGTAATAATGCAAAATTGCACTGTTTTTATGAGTAACTACAAATGTAATTACTGAGTACCTTGTATGTAAATACACTGTAACTAGGGAGACTTATTGTAAAGTGTTACCATATTTGCTAATGTTGTTCATATCATAAGAGATTTGCCAAAAATATCTATAAGTCTGGAGGTCAGTGTCAGTAACATAGAATAATGACATAGGCATCTGAAAGTAAATTAAAATGGAGTACTATGGCAAGTACTCAAAATATTTGAAGATATCTTTAAATGAATTAAAGATATCTCTAAATGATAATTTGGCTTGCCAGAGTAGTACAGGTTTGTGATTCACAGAAGGGGTCAAAGTTGTGATATGGCTCAGGCCTCTCCTAGTTTTATATTATATTTAACATATATTGGGTGCTCAGTTTGGGAATGGTGTAAAAATCAAATCACCACAAATTTCTGTTTGTGACTTTTGTAGCATTACAACGAACCTCAGGATATGTGGTACGTCTATGATGCGTATTAACACACCCATGTACTATGAAGTAAATTATAAGGAATTAAAAAATGTAGATCCACACTGGAGTAAGAGGATAATTCATTTTATTTGATAAACATTTCTTATTATGATGATAAAATCTCAAGGAAAATATCCACTGTTACATCACAGAATCAGTGCAGTATGAATTCACCTAGAATGCCTCTTTCAAACACCCCAATGCCTAACATTTGGATGATAGAGAAAACTTCTTAATCAATTAAGTTTTATTAATTTTATTTGTACACTTCTGTAAACCAATCAACAATAGACTGATCTCATCAATAGACAATATGATTGAACTCTACATAATCTATGTTTCCCTATTATACAATACTGTAAATTACTTATCAATACCCTTCAAATAAAAAAAAATTGAATTGTATCTATACAAGCCGCAACTCAAAGCAACCATCAGGTCAGATGACTTGCACATCCAATTAGGAGTGTAAAACATGATGTTACCGACATTGCGCCCAAACTATGAAAAATGAAAAACAAAATACTTAAAAATCTATTTTTATTATCCTTTTGCCATTACTGCACTTAATAATGATGTTCCCAGTTTAAAAAGCTGAATCAATCTCATTGTATCATTGTATAAACCTACTCAAGCGCTCCCTCTTGGTGCCAAGCAGGGTTAGGTTTGACTTAAACTGATTTAATGAGACCTTGAGCAATGAGCTACATTCACAGATCCCACAGCACTAGCCCATGTCCAATTAGTAACAATTTGTCCTTTTCAGCTGTTTATTTTCTTCAGATCTAATCACGTTTTGTCTTTTTTCTTAATTTTAAAGCCAGGGCTAGTCGCTTATCACTCTCTGCCAAACAAAATAAATATTGTTTTTGTGTGTGCCATATTTTTAGGTAAATAGGTTGTATTTAAGTATCAAAAATGTATATATTCAAATGTAAATGTAATGATTTACTAAATATAATGATTTACCATGATTAATTAATATTTGTAATATTTGTTATATCCAAACAATTTCAGTAAAATAGCTGATTTTAATGTCCTGAGACATGATCATATTTTGCTATAGTTATAATATGAGTTATGAGTTAATATGAGTCTAAATCACCAATTAATCCAATTACTGCCATACCAATTAAAAGATAAAAGTTAAATGAAGGTGCTGCAACAAGTGCATTCTCAGTAACACAGCAGTCAAACAAAAGATTACAAATACATGGATTCTCATAGTGAATTTACTGATTGAACTTAAATGTAATATACTCTGCTTACTACTAGTGGAGTGTTATGTTCATTTGTGTATTTCTCTGCATTCCAAATTAATAAATCACTTTGTAACCTTCAGGATTAGTAAATTATTTTTTAATTATTCCAATATTGTAAAGTGCTGAAAAGAACAACACATCCTTCAATTCAATTAATATAGGAATAAACCCTTGCTATTGACTGGACGAGGTGAACTGACAGATGGCCTAATGGAGTGAGAGATTTGATTTTAATGTGTCTTAAGAGAGCAAATGAACCAGAGACAATCTCCACTGAAAAGTTTAAATAATTTTGTCAGGCTTTTCTACAACTGTGAGATACAATTACAGCAACACTCAATTGACTTCCCAATCAGCTATGACCTTTCAGCTAACAGGAAAAAAAAAAGTTTTCTACCAAAAAAATATATTATTATACATATATTAATAGTATAGTATGCTCTATGTGAAAATACCCTCATTAGACTTTTTCCAGTGCAATAAACTGTATGAATTCTTCAGGGTTATAGATTTGTAATCCCCAGTTAAGTGAAACAGATTGATCAAGAGAGTCATTAACATTATAATGGCAACAGTTTTACATACTTTGTGAACTACACGAATTATTAAGTTCATATGGCTAAGATCCCACAACAGAGAACACAGGAATATGTATTATTTATAAAGAAATACTAACTGTATGGCACTGTTACAAAATGATTAAGGTATTTGTTGGGTAGAGCTAAGGGGACTGTAAACCTTGGGGTGGTGCCAGAGTGTGTTCGCTCCTGGGTGTCGGTTAGAACACAGATGACCCAGACGAGGACATAATGTTGACTTGAAGTTTAATTGAGAAAGGCGATTTAGCACAGTACAGGTCCTAGCACAGCACATAGGTGAAGGCCCTTAATTATTTTTTGACTAGTTTATTGTCCAGCTGAATTGATGTATAATTGTTTGTATTTGTGTATGTGGTCTATAAAGGAATACAGAAAGAGATACAATTACTAGCATACATAGCATAAAAATATAATGCACAGTTCACTAATACTATTTCTTATTGACACACATTATAGATAAAGTAATATATATCTGTAGCATGTATTAGTATAATTATATCCTCATTAAGTATAAATCAAGTAGTTCTACTGGGCATATAATATTACAAACTTAAGAAGATAATCGCCTGAGTCTGAATGATCGCACGCACAATGCGACTTAAACAGGCTATCTTTGCGGTGTAATAATCCACCAAATAAATGTAATAATTAACCACAGTTTGCATCTACTAACACATTAACAAGCGCAGAGGTTATTTACAATTTGTCAGCGATGCACACTGCTCTGGCTAATCACAAATAAACTTAAATGGGATCTAGCAGAATGTAGGAGCTCTGATGCTGGGGATGATGGACGTCAGCAGACATTGTTGTGGACGAAATGCTGTTCGTCAAGCCTCGCTGGTCCCTGGAGAGTACATCCCAGTCTGGTCTGGATGGCTGCTGGCCCGTCTGGAGGACCCAACCACACTGGTTCGATGGGAGTGATCAAATGGAGATGATCAGCTCCAAAGAGGACCAAGGGCTGGGCGTTCTTGAACGGCTGTAGTAATAACTAACCACAGATTGCATCTACTATACTAACACATTAACAAGCGCAGAGGTTATTTACAATTTGTCAGCGATGCACACTGCTCTGGCTAAACACAAATAAACTTAAATGGGAGCTAGCAGAATGTTTTCTCTCTTTACTTGCATCTTGTCGCACTGGGAAGAAGTCGCACTGCACTCACGTCACTGAAAGGCAGAGCTACAGATCTTAAGCAGAATTACTCAAACTATAATACAATCTGTAGCCTTTTGTACAGCTGCCTCCAAACTGCTTAGGCAGTTTGCTCCTGAAAAAGGCTACTAAGGGGCCACAGCAGACGTATCATCAGGATCATTGCCTTTTGTACAGTATTTTAGTATTATACTCCTATATCACTTTAACTATAATTAAAACCTTAAGTAAATTAAATGTGATGGCTAAACAAAAATAGGAATAAAGTAAAAACTGAATTTACCAAATGATCCCATAGCTGTCTATTACCAGTTCCCAGCAGACAATAAATAATAAAAACAATAATTGCACTTGATTTTATGTGCTCTGAAAGCCTTTTGCATGGCTGGATGCATCTGCATAAGGAACCTACAAAATATTGTGTTAGATGTAATAAAATGTACTTAGACTACAGTGAAAACAAGCTCCTCATACTAAAATGCATGTAATAAATGAATTCATTGCATCGTCTGCCCAATATGGTCTTAAATAATGGATTGCCTTGTAAATGTGTAAGGAATACAACTTAATTTAAAATGCTGTTACTTCATCAACCCTCAACCTAATATTTGTAATATTATTTCCTATGACTGCTATGATTTATTATGTCTCGACATATTTTTCCTTCTGATTGCTAAAACATGGCAAAACAAAAGGCTTGGGAGTAAATGACATGAGTGAATGAGAGGGCGAGATGCACAGCATATCTGGGTTTGTTAAAATTAGGGTGAATAATAATAATAATAATCATAATAATAATCATGCATCACTATATCATAAGACACAATAAGACAAACATGTTTGCTAATTTATTGACTGTTATGTATTTACTCCAGTGCAGCAGCCTGCAGACTGCTCGGTCAGTGGATTTGCAGAAAGCGCTCTGAGTGTTTAACTTGCTCTGCCATCGTGAAATAGATTTCCTGTCACACTCTTTAGTCTCCAAGCTGTTTCTCCAGTGTATACCATGTGACAGGTTGTGGTCTGCACATTGAAAATCAAAATCAAATTTAAGTCAACCTGAAAGATTAAAAATAATAATTTTCAAGGAAATTCTTGTTGCCAAGGTGACAACTGCAAAAGTAAGAACAGGCAGAGAATTATTTTGTAACAGAAACACAATCATGCATGAATAATTCACTTTCCCAAACACATTTAAGTGATTGATGCAATAACAAGAAATATTCCATTCCAGTAATAGTCTATAAAATCAGTAATACAGAAAACTGAGCAGGAACAAAATGTAGTCGTGTCATCGGGTTGCATGTCAAAGTCATACTAAGCCCAGATCTATCACTATTGAATCTATAAGTACTATATAAAGTACGATGACAAAGATGGATTAACTCTCATTCCCATTAATGAGGATATCATTTCAGTTTATTGATCTTGCAGGTATAGTTCAAACAGTAATATATTGTTGAATAATTTAAGAATTATAATGTACAATGTGCATTAACATAATAACAATATATATTAAGGTATACACAATTTTAAGGCTCACACTATTTTCACAGCAGTAACATTTTGTTTGGATCATTATTTCAAACCTTGTCTGACAGCCATTGTTGTATGTGTATCCAAATATTACCTGTATA
The DNA here is from genome assembly GCF_036373705.1 of Amia ocellicauda. Classification (NCBI taxonomy): domain Eukaryota; kingdom Metazoa; phylum Chordata; class Actinopteri; order Amiiformes; family Amiidae; genus Amia; species Amia ocellicauda. Next base: position 18,916,111 of record NC_089851.1, on the reverse strand, counting down.
TATCTTTTATAAAGAATTGCATATACTAAAACTCAAAGTCTTTATGATGATCTTTTTATGAGATTGTTTTTGCATTTTAAAGTTTATTCTCTGTAACTACAATGTTCTAAAAATAACTTATGCAATTATATTGTTTGCAGGTTCCAAAAGAAAGACATTAATATGTAACAGACATCTATATAAAGACTGGAGTAAAATAAGCACAGCCACCCCCCTTTGTTTGATCAATGGAGCCTGGTCATCTATATTTAATGGTATGGTAGAAGTATGGATTTATTGGTGTGAGTGGTATAGAGAGAGTCACACAGGACTACAATTCTAATTACTATTCTATAATTAAAATATCACACAAAGTGAAACACACTCATGCGTTCCATGTGTGTCAGGAGGACAGGTTACTGATTCCCTGTCAGCTCAGACGGCCTGTCACCAGCTAAGCATGCAGTCTCTATAACAAAGCAGATATGCATGCATCAACCTGAAAATAAACAAAACTGATAAAAGTTAATCATTATGAAACAATGAAAATGTTTATAATGAAAGGTCATGGCGGTCAGTGGATGTTAAAGATCCATGAAAATGGAACATAACATGCAAGTGTAATCTAACACACTGTTTAAAACACACCATGCCAGTTACCCATATTAATACTCCCAAAAATAATAAATATGCTTAAACAAACATGGCCTTAAAAAGGAATTAGGAAGTCTTCTACAGTTATGTATAGAAAAAACATGTGAAGTAAAGGAATATGTAATATAGAAAGGTCAACATTACATTTAGATTGAAAGAAAACTAACTTGAGACAGAAACAGTTTTCCTAAAAGCTTTTTTTTTTTTTTTTTTTTAATTGCTCGTCTAGATTTCACACCTGGCAATGGTTAACTAAATCCTTATAGGTTATTAAAATATGATTTATTATGTATTATATTTGATATCCAAGAGATTAAAGCATTAACTAATGTAATGGCCACAAAGTTCAAATGACTTTATGTATTTTATTATTATTATTTTATTTGTATTATTATTATGAATAATAATAATAATAATCATATTGAACTAAATCTTGAAACATTATTAACACTTCCCCACATTGCCTAGAAGAGGCAACTGATTTATCATAAATAATGCTTTTTACATAGGTTACCTTTTCATTACCGCCCATTTGATGTTTTATATATTATGTTTGCTGCCTAATGTCAGGCTTCAATCCTATAGTATTTCACTTCTTAGCTTGGCTCAAAATCAAATCAATTCATAATCAAAATTATGTTATTTTTCTCTCTTTGTGGATTCTCCCTTTATCAGTGCTCTCTGTTTTCTGTCCTTTAACTGCTCTCTATATCCATATATTACCTTGCATTCTTGCAGCTTTCAGATGGAGAATTCACATTTCATGTTATCCATATTGTTTTTGTCTATTTATACAGTATTTACACATGTTTGTTGATGTGTTGTATGCTTTCATATTATCTATTGAGTCTGTTGCTTCCTCAGATAAAATGTACACATTTGTAGCTCTCCCTTTTCTAATCCCATGTTGATATTGTTACAATGTAGACAATCTTTCAGTTTTACTCTTATGAATGATTCAACAAGTTTACATTCAACAGAAGTAATGCTGATATAAATGTTACTACCTATTTCAGTATTTTCTCTCTTCCCATCTAAACAATGTAGAAAAAATAAGAGCAATTTCAATGATCATATGCTCTGAATAATATTGGGCCTTGGGAGACACCTGACATCTGCATGAGTACAGCCTCCAGGTTCATTTTTTAAATTACCCTCTGGCAACAACTTCAGCATCTCATCACTTCTCTTTCCACTTTATGGAGAAAGATGTCTAAGCAATAGGAGGTGACAGAAGCTTGAAGCTACATGACAAAGGATAAGAGGGAAACTTACAATTAATTTCTAATAGTCTAAAACATACAAAGAATTTGGGTCTGTTTAATAATACAAAAATGTTTACTCATGCAGTTATTTCCTAAAGGCTGAAATTGACAAGAAACCTTATTAAGGGACACATAGAGGATATAAAAACACATTTGTTTCTGTCAAATCCTCTCCAAAATGTTACTATTTGTTAAATAATGTAATCTAGTGTTGTGATAAAACTTCCAATCAAGCTCAATCTAAAATGGGCTAGATATTGCACATTATTTGCCATATTCAAAACCCCATTTTGTGCTTCGCAAACAATTCTGCGCCGTTAACCCTTTAATTGTATGCAAGGTGCAAAATGGGGGGAATCGCTGAAATGATGCATGATTTTTGCTATTTTCATAGCTGTGTGCCGTGCAAAATAACGCATTGAAAACCATGGCGTTAACTCCGTACACAGAACTATTTCAGGGGGCAGCGACTGGAAATCGACATTCCAGCGCACAGTCAGCAATGGGGCTGTCTGGTTTTATTTATGGTTGTATGTGTGCTGCACCAGAACAAGTTCCTCACACTTGTTTTTTTTTTTTTTTTTACAGAATGACAATACATACATACACCCATCAGCCATAACATTATGACCACTGACAGGTGAAGTGAATAACACTGATAATCTCGTTATCATGGCACGTGTCAGTGGGTGGGATATATTAGGCAACAAGTGAACATTTTGTCCTCAAAGTTGATGTGTTAGAAGCAGGAAAAATGGGCAAGCATAAGGATCTGAGCGACTTTGACAAGGGCCAAATTGTGATGGCTAGACGACTGGGTCAGAGCATCTCCAAAACTGCAGCTCTTGTGGGGTGTTCCTGGTCTGCAGTGGTCAGTACCTATCAAAAGTGGTCCAAGGAAGGAAAAGTGGTGAACCGGCGACAGGGTCATAGGCGGCCAAGTCTCATTGATGCACGTGGGGAGCGAAGGCTGGCCCGTGTGGTCCGATCCAACAGACGAGTTACTGTAGCTCAAATTGCTGAAAAAGTTCATGCTGGTTCTGATAGAAAGGTGTCAGAACACACAGTGCATCGCAGTTTGTTGCGTATGGGGCTGCGTAGCCGCAGACCAGTCAGGGTGCCCATGCTGATCCCTGTCCACTGCCGAAAGCGCCTACAATGGGTACGTGAGCATCAGAACTGGACCACGGAGCAATGGAAGAAGGTGGCCTGGTCTGATGAATCACAAATTCCCCAGATCTCAATCCAATCGAGCATCTGTGGGATTTGCTGGACAAACAAGTCCGATCCATGGAGGCCCCCACCTCACAACTTACAGGACTTAAAGGATCTGCTGCTAATGTCTTGGTGCCAGATACCACAGCACACCTTCAGAGGTCTAGTGGAGTCAATGCCTCGACGGGTCAAGGCTATTTTGGGACCTACACAATATTAGGCAGGTAGTCATAATGTTATGGCTGATCAGTGTACATACATGCATATATAAATACATACATTTGAAACATAGGTGGTAGCGTGCAGCGTGTCCGTGGTCATTGCTAGTACTTGTGTTGTTTATATTGATTGCCCCTATGTCCCTTTCCCCTGAGCTATTAACTATGACTATATCTTGTCTACAAACTTTAGCTCACAAATCTAGGATGTAGGACTTGTATCAACTGTATATTTTTTCATGCACTTCATGTAATTTTGAACTTGTAATTTGTACTGTTTTGATATGTAAATTTAGATTATTTAACTTTTATAATGGTCTTATGTTTTGCAAGTTGCCCTGGATAAGGGCGTCTGCTAAGAAATAATAATAATAATAATAATAATATTATTATTATTATTATTATTATTATTATTATTATTATTATTATTATAATTATAATTATAATTATAATAATAATTATTATCTTTTATTTCTTAGCAGATGTCCTTGTCCAGGACGACTTACAGAATATAAGCACAATACAAAGTGCAATAATACAGTGCAATTCAAGGCATAATACATTTTACAAATTCACAATTTATACAAGTGTATATGAGATATACAGTAAACAATATGTAAGGTCTTACATCCTAGAATGAAAAAGCTGATGAGTGCAGACAAGATGTTAAGGGAGCATAGGGAATATCAAAATAAACAATACAATTGCAAGTAATGCAAAGGCAAGAGTATGACAAAACATTGTGCAATCTTACAGGAGAATGAATGACTAATTTACAAGTAGAGTCTGAAAAGATGTGTCTTGAGTAATCGCTGGAAGGAGGTCAGGGACTCTGCTGTTTTGACTTCAATGGGAAGGTCGTTCCACCACTTAGGGGCCAGGGATGAGATGGAGCGGCTCTGGATGAAGGGGAGTGGAGAGGAGGCAGAGTTAGTCTTCTGGCACCAGTGGTCTGAAGGGGATGTATGGAGAGACGAGGGTCTGCAGGTAACTCGGTGCAGTCTGTTCGAGACAACGGTAGGTGAGGGTCAATGTCTTGAACTGAATGCGTGCCGGTATTGGGAGCCAGTGGAGGGAGCGGAGCAGTGGAGTAGCGTGTGCGAATTGGGGCAGAGAGAATACCAGACGAGCCGCAGAGTTCTGGATGAGCTGGAGTGGGCGGGTAGTAGTTGCAGGCAGGCCAGCCAGGAGGGAGTTGCAGTAGTCCAGGCGGGAGAGGACCAGGGACTGGACGAGCAGCTGAGGAAGGGACGGATTCAGCGTATGTTGCTCAGGAAAAATCTGCAGGTGCCTGTCAGCGTGGTGATGTGCTGAGTGTAGGAGAGCGCAGGATCGAGGGTGACTCCTAGGTTCTTAGCGGAAGAAGAGGGAGAGATTGTCATAGATTCCAAGGGGATTGAGATGAAGAGGTCAGCAGAAGGTGAGGAAGAGGGAGGATAAAAGAGGAGATCAGATTTGGAGAGGTTGAGCATGAGGTGGTGTGAGTGCATCCAGGCAGAGATAGCAAACAAGCAGGAAGAAATGTAAAAGGGGATGAGGGTGTTGGATGAAGGAAAAGGCAGGAAGATCTGGGCATCATCTGCATAAAATGGTAAAAGAAACCATGAGATGCTTTGAGGGGGCCCAGGGAGCGAGTGTAGAGAGAGAACTGGAGGGGACCCAGGACAGAGCCTTGGGGTACGCCTGTGAGGAGAGGTTGGGGGGTGAGGTAGGAGGAGAACCAGGTGAGAGCAGTCCCAGAGATTCCAAGATCAGCGAAGCAGAAGAGGAGGATGGAGTGATTGACAGTGTCAAATGCTGCAGAGAGATTGAAAAGGATGAAGACCTAGGAGAGGGAGGCCGTCCGAGCACAGCTGAGGGAGTCAGTGACTGCCAGGAGAGCAGTTTCAGTGGAGTGAGCTGTGTGGAAACTGGATTGCAGAGGATCAAGAAGTGAGAGATGGGAAAGAAATGCAGAGAGCTGACGGTGGACAGCACGCTCCAGGGTCTTTGAAAGGAAGGGGAGTAGGGAGACGGGGCAGTAGTTCTGAAGAGAGGTAGGGTCAAGGGTTTATTGAGGAGTGGGATGACAGCAGCGTGTTTAAAGAGTAATATTACAGTAAATTATCAAAGCTTAAAAATATTGTTTAACTGCAGATAAATCCCAAAAATGTTGCCAGTAACTGGACATTAATTTTGCTCACAGCTCTCCCGGAAGCAGGTTCAATATCAAACAAGATGACAGACTGAACTGTGACAGGGCAGCGGAGTAAAGACTTACGATAGGCAGTCTAGCGTATATGTCCATGATAACAGCATGTCCAGGGAGATGTCTTGCCTAGCCCAGACATGTTCACATTATAGGGGGCCAAAGAGGCCATAATACATCAGTTTGCATGTGTACTATATTTGTTTGCAACTTTGCATCCATACTATATTGGTTTGCTAGTGCACTATATCTGTACTGTATAGGATCACAATTCTGTGTGCATACTATATCAGTTTGTGTCCATACTATACACTACCACTAATAATAATAATAATAATAATAATAATAATAATAGAGCATCCAAATATGCACTGAATTTAATAAATAAATTAAATATTTACATTTAATAATAAAGTAAATATTATTATTATTATTATTATTAATAATAATAATAATAATAATAATAATAATAATAATAATAATAATAATAAATCAATTAGCTTTGTCAGAAGGACTGTAAGCACTGTATTTTCAAAATATAAAAATGAAATCTGAGGCTTTTTGAGCTCAGAGCTGTTTTAAAATAATGTTACTTACTGTTCTTGGACTGTGTCTATGTTTTACTTCTCTCCTCTGCTGTTTATGAACTGTAGCCTACATATGCGATTATTTCTGTATAATGTTGTTCATGTAGCCTATTATTTTGATTGAATAGCTTACTGATGTAAATCGCCAAGGATATAGCATTAAGGCTAAATTATTATTATTAATATTATTATTATTATTATTATTATTATTAGTAGTAGTAGTACAAACCTTCTAATTAAGAGAAACTGAGCAAATGCCTTATTAATCACTTTGTTCATTCTACTCTGATATCATTTAACTCATGGAAATAATACACACACACATATATATAGTAACACTTTTTGGGGGTTTTCGGGTCTCAGCGAGATGGGGGTCGAACCCCCCTCTTAGCGAGGCTCGTAATCATTACAGTACCCCCCTCAGTGTTAGCGTGTCCCCACGCTACTCCCATATCTCCACCGCGACTGGAGTTGGGTTGCTTCACACTTTTGGGGTACGCAACTCAGTTTCCCCTGTGCCCTGTCACAGGTTCGGCACACACTTCTGACACCAGTGTAACACTTTTTGGGGGTTTAATATCCCCACATCTGGAATCGAACCTACAATGTTGGCTGTAGTGGTGTAAGATTGTAGGGCATGAAATAGCGGAGATGGCGACACCGTCATTATTCTTTTACACCGTCTTTGTTCAGGACTTAAAAACAGAAAACAAACTTGATTTAGTTTTCCACTTGCTTATTCTGAAATGAAAATTAATGAATTGACCAAAATGTACACGGACCACGGACCCATGGTTATGTCATTCAATATTGGGCTGCTTGAGGACAAAGCTTGAACTGCTGCTACCGCCTTAATTTCCCTTTGTTCCTCTAGTCCTGCCCCGCCCACTTGTGTCACATGAAAAACCAATATACGCTACCGGTCCAAAGTTTTAGAATACCTCAATTTTTCCAGTTGTTAATTAAATGTACACAGTTTAATGTTTCAGTGTACTCTGAAATAAATGCATAGAACAAATAAACAATTGGAGATATAAAATAACTCATGGAAATGTTTTGTTTAACAAAATGTAACACCTTAAGCTGATAAACCCCTCTGGTATACTTAAAAGGGCACCAAATCCGTGTGCTTCTCTTTAATCCCATGTGTACTCTTCACTGTTATGTTGTTTGTCGAGTGTTTGGTATCCCATGAAACAACGTGAAGCAGTGTCTGATGTGAAAAATGTATTTTTTATACCACACATTTACGCACCCCCCGGCACATTTTGAAATTGGAGGGTTGGGGGGGATACTTGATCTGAGTAGGAATACAAAATCTCAGAAAATATTGACAATTATGACATATTCTGGAACCAGACAGTCTACTGATCAAAACAAGACCATCCACGTTTTGGTAGAAGCAACACACACCCATAGAGAGCTCAAAATGTCAAGATGGAAAACTCTGTTTACGGTGTACTAATACACAACAATTTTACATAATTGGATCTGAACTTCTCTGTGTTTGATAGAACATCAAATAATATATATTGGATTGTTTGATAGGTTGTTCTGAACAAAACAAGCCTATTTGCAAAGAAATCCAATCGAAACTGAGTGATCTGTGTCCGTCTGAGTGATGAATCGGATGTGTTTGAGAATGAAACGTGCTGGTAGCCAAGAGAATAAGCTTTCAAATGATGTGCGCATTGTTGGAGTACAGTATAACTTCTATGCACAGGAGCTGCACATAACACTGCCAAATAATGCTTAAGAGGGTGTAACAACACAGTATATAACTCTGAAATGTACATTATTTTTTTTAACCTCTGTCAGTTTACCGCTTACCTTTGAACCATTTCAGGTTATTCATTGGACTTGAACTGCTTAAATTTCAATTAAAACTAGAAAAATGGGGGTGTTCTAAAACTTTTGACCGGTAGTGTAGTACGAATGCAAACCGATATAGTATGCATGCAAACTGATATAATATGCACACAAACCGATATAGTATACATGCAAACCGATATAGTATGCATCCAGACCGATATATGCATGCACATGCATGCAAACCAATATACTATGCAAGCAAGATTGTGATCCAATATAGTACACAAGCAATCCAATATAGTGCGGTAGCAAACCAATATAATACACACGCAAACCGATGTATAATGGCCTATTTGGCCCCCCCTACCTCATGCAAACACACCCCTGGCTGCAGTCTGCAGTCATATCAACTCCATTAGAAGCAGCAAAAGACAACAATTCTAAGAGATCATAGTTTTAAGTTATTTAGGCATGGTTTTCACATTTTAATATTTTGCTACTTTATAATCAGCCATAGAAACATACTTACATGCTGTATATTGGCACTTTGTATGGAAGGATTATGTAGCCATCACACAGCAAACAGTGGTTACTGTAGCCAAGGTCAATATCTATTTATCAATATCAATTTCCATATGGTGATTTCTACCTCCTAGATGACAGAGCACTTTGTCTTAGAGTGAAACTAGTAAAGTGTTTTTTAAATGACAACATCTTGTCACTTCAAGTTTTGCTTTGAGATTTGCCAGGTCTCATCCATTCCTACTCACAATGTTTAGGTTCTGATAGGACACAAAGTCAGCGAAAGTCAACTGTGCAATCCACAAACGTAATATAATCAAATATAAAGATTATAGTGTGAATCTAAGGGATATCCTGATCCTTCAAAGCCTTTCTTGATTGAATCTCCAGAAGATTAGGGAAGCCACCACGAAATGACACTGCAAATTTGATTGCTATTTCTTCTATGTATAAATTTGGTCAGTAACACTGCTTATTCCTTCGTTATTGTTTGTATGGACTGATAAAAAAACACATTTTTTACATTAGGATAACAAAATTGCCATTGTTTAATTAAATATAGTCCTTTGTTAAAAAAGAAAAAAAAAAAAACAGCAACAACATAATAATCTGAAGAAATAATGCACAGGTAGCATAGAGGCATAGTGGTAAGTTAATGTGATCACATCATGTGATTATAGTGGGCTCTTTGCTTTCTGTAGGTATGTGTTTTATTTATCATCACATTGAAATATAACAAAAAATATAACAACAAAATTAAATGATTGTTATCTATTCATATTTCAAATAATTCATGCTATGTTTCTTTTAACTGATCCAATTACATTTATGCTATATGGGTGATCGAAAGCACAACCCTCAGTACACCGTGGTCACTTCAGGCCTGCTCTGCTCCCCTGAGATGACTGTCTTATTGTTTTGGACAGTAGCACAGACAAGGTCACTGCCATCATTCAGTAATTAATATGACTACCTCTGCTTGTGATTCAGTGAATTGCTGCTTTATTTAGTGAATGGACAGTTCAGACAGAAGTACATATAAAGTTTGATTAGTGTAATTGTATTAAAGATGCTACCAGATGCATCTGAAAACACAATGCACTGTAACCCATATCCTATATACACCTTTTTTCCTGCTGTATTTTTTGTTATAAATTAGACGGTACTCACTACCAGAAGGGACAGGGATGTGTGCAGAGAAAGACAGTCCTTGGGGGAATTCAGTTGATCAAGAGGATGCAAATGTATTCACCACTTCAATGAAATGCATATTGTGATACATATGTGATACATTAATAAATAGCCGTGCATTAAAAAATAATGAGATTTCTGTAGAAAAACATCTTGCATGATGCATGGGTTTTTGCACAGAAGCTGCAAATACATTCAATGCTATTGATATTCATAAGTATCACTGTAAGGTTGTCAGCTCTTTTGATAACAGGGGTCATTGCATTGGTTTTAAGATATGCTTCAATAAATTGCCATAAAGGATATATATGTGTGTGTGTGTGTGTGTGTGTGTGTGTGTGTATATATATATATATATATATATATATATATATACACACACACACACATATATTTACAGCAAGCACAAATAATGATTAATCTGCATCCACAACTTTTAAGGATATTCAAACAGACTTTTTGAAGAATGTAGGGTTTCTGTGTCAAAGGGACTTACCACTAGTGCTAGTAACAGTAAAATGTAACATATCTGCTTTTTTTGTGACAATGGTGCCTTTTATATATTTCAGCACAAATATGACAATGTTTAAGCATTTATATATTTAAATATTATTTATGAAGTACAATACATAAAGAATTTGTTTTCTTCAATATCCAGACTGCACATTTGTCATATTTTACTATGTGGTGTGATATGAAATATTCATTATTCAAGTTTTGACAAAGAAACAAACAAATACACAAAATATAATTGTACAAGAGGGACACAAAACTAGTCAGTCTTTTATTAATTTAGTATTTTTTGCATGTTTTTTTTAAATTTAGCTCTTTTTTATTAGAACTATTTGAACTGGCACTTTTTCAGGGATACTCTTCCACTGAGTCATGCATTTTAATAAATCCTCATTCTTTGTTAGTTGTCTTTGCCTACTTTCAGTTCTTGTCAGTTGTGTTCTGTTGGGTTTAGATCAGATGGTTAGGCTGGCTCTTGAAGTCATGTCAACTTCTTTTCAGAAGAATGCCCTTCACATCTTTAGAGGAGAAATATCTATCCATGACCACATACATTGTTATCAGGCAGGGCTAGTCTCTGCTCTTATATTTCTTAATTTGTCAATTGACTGATGATGTTTGGTATTACATTTATCTTCCCAAGATCAGCTGCAGATATGGTATGTTAACAAAAGTTTACAAAATTATTTGAAAGCTGAGTTTGACCACACCACTCACCATATCAGTGAGAAGAAATTAATCTCCATTGTAAATGTAATTATTCTATTTTAATGTACTTTATTCCAAACCTTCATTGTGCAACATCCCTCTGACATCCAACTTCATTTGTCTCCCTATGGTTTAATTATTGCATCGTACATCAGCTATGGCATATCTACTGATAGTCTGGCAAAGTTTTTTTTTTTTTAATGCCACTCCACTGGCTGCAAACACATCCCAGCATTATCCTTTTTTTCTGTTATAAATACAAAATCATTATATATCAGTAACTGATCATTCCTTTTGTAAATTAACTATCTTTTAAAATAATACATATTTTAGTAGTAGTCGTTGAATAACTGTCCACATTTCAATGATTACCTCTTTTCATTAAATAGAGGTAAATAAAAATGTAAAATGTATTTGCTACCAAATGAGTAAAGCAGAAGAAGGAGTTGTTTGATTATATGGGTTTATCATAGAAATGCTCATACCAGAAATTTCACTCTCAGACCGCATCGCCATAATATAAAATCAGACCTGCAGATCTGTATATTTTATTTTATTTTTGTACTGCATATTACTATACACGATTTGGTTTCCAGATAGATTTACAGGGTCATAAAATGATCCACATTTAAAAACAGTGATGTGTCTCAGTTCAGTTTAATAGATATCATCTTGTGTTTTTTTTTTAATATCAGATGTGACATTACTCAGGCTGCACCTGAATGACTTCTCTAAACTACCTTACCTTTCACGTTAAGCCATAAACCTTCTCAATTACAATTGCATGGCAGAGTTATTAAGCTTGAAAATAGAGGAGAAAACATTCCAGCACAAGCCTTCTTTTGCCCTCCAAATGTAATTTTCCATTCAGACGTGTGAGCTGAGGTGGAGTTTGAAATCTGAATCAGCTCCAGCCAAAAACTACAGAAAAACAGGGTCTTGCATTATTACATGCTCATTTTTAATTTGAATGCAATTTTAATATTTCAATTTCTGTTTAATATGTAGCTATTCTTCCCCAGTGCTTTGCTATTCTCTCCCTTAGTATGAAGATAATCAATACCATTTATAAAATTAGCTTTGTATTATCCTTGCCTTTTGACTTAATTTGACACTCATGTTTGTTGTGTTTACAGAAAACAATTTAATGTAAAGGAATCAACTGGTTTTAAATGCTCAAATCATATTTTGTGGAATTAATCTGAAAAGGAGGTTGTCAATGTTTTTCTGCAAATACATTAATTCAAAATATGCCAGTGCTAAATTCAAATATTCATAGTTTCCAAGGGTTATGAAATTGTATATTTCCACTTTAGAATTTAAATAATGCAAAGTGTTTTCTCCAGCAACATGCTCAACAGAGGTCACTTATTTTAAAGAGAGATCATATTAGGTCATATATATATATATATACTAAATTGTCCACCGGAAACTGTGTAGTTAATAGACACATGCAATTCATATATTTTTTAAATAAAAGGGATAAAAAAAAGAAATCACAGAACATGTGAATGCCACTAACAAGCATCTCTTGAGAAAGTTACAAAAAAAAATCTCTCTCAAAAAATGGTTGGAGATTGCCAAACCATATGTTAATTAGACTGTAGTATATTGGCACAAAGGCTTATTCACTGCTGGAACTAAAATGAATATCTTATGCTCAGATGGTGAAACTTATGTTTGGCGAAAGTCTGGAGAAGAACATTCTGTTGCATGCAGCGCCTGGACTGCAAAATTTGGAGGAGGTTGCTTGTGCTTTAGCAGAGCTGGTATGTGTGATGTTCAGCTGTAGTTTAGAGATGACTTTGTGAAGCCATGCATGAATCAAGAGATTTTGGAACATGGAAATTATCCCCTGTAAAATTATTCTCTGAGGCCTTGCACAGACAACTCCTGAGGATAACACTATGGGCCTGATTGTCCAAAGTTGGTAAAGTACTCTGAGACATTTTCATACAATGCACACATATATATATATACCCACCTGGGGAACCCACGACCATCTACTCAAGTGTCCACAGCCCTAATCGCAACTCCACACTGCTGCCCATTATTCATGTTTGATAATACAGGGTATTAATAACAATAATATGTGGTGGGGCTAGATCAGATGTGAGAGGGTGTACTTGCAAACCGACTGGGAGTGAATTGTTCTCATAATGCTGATTTTTACAGAAGTCAAGGAGTGCAAAGTTTAAGCAAACCATTAACAGGACTTTGCAGCAACCAGAGGAGAGAAAGGGGGTGGTAATATCTGAAAAATGTCAGCAGCATTCAGGAAAACACTGACATATATAACAGAAAACCACAGCAAACATTTAGAAAATGCATGGCGGACATAGGAAATAGGATTCTGTGGCTGAAAAAGATGTGTTCTGAGGTGCTTGGGTTGGATTCCATTTTGAATTGGCCGCCGTTTGTGTAATACATAATTTTGTGCACGTTTATACACATTTAGTTCCAAGAATTTAACAATTTAAATAATACATTTCATAGACTAAATAATGAAAAATTACTTACTTTAAATATCCAATTTTTCATGTATCAGCCTGAATGGAATCAGCCTTGTAATTTTGGATAAATAAAAAAAAAAGCCACATTAAAGGGTTTTCTACATTAAGTGGATTATATGCAGGACTTACCATCGTTAATGTTACTTAAATGTCCCCATCTTTTCTTGGTAGCATTAGGAAGTGCCAAATGTAAATTAACATACTTTGAAAAGTAATGGTTATGTTTAAAGCACATTAAGACACGTTAAGTGTTTTAAACTCTAGTAAAATGCAAGCTACTTTGCCTTTCGTGGACGGAATGAACATGGAAAGAAAAATAAATTTTGTGTACAAAATGTAAAAGTTGCTTTTATTTGTGGATTATTAAACAAACAATATATGTAATATACACTCACCTAAAGGATTATTAGGAACACCATACTAATAATGTGTTTGACCCCCTTTCGCCTTCAGAACTGCCTTAATTCTACGTGGCATTGATTCAACAAGGTGCTGAAAGCATTCTTTAGAAATGTTGGCCCATATTGATAGGGTAGCATCTTGCAGTTGATGGAGATTTGTGGGATGCACATCCAGGGCACGAAGCTCCCGTTCCACCACATCCCAAAGATGCTCTATTGGGTTGAGATCTGGTGACTGTGGGGGCCAGTTTAGTACAGTGAACTCATTGTCATGTTCAAGAAACCAATTTGAAATGATTCGACCTTTGTGACATGGTGCATTATCCTGCTGGAAGTAGCCATCAGAGGATGGGTACATGGTGGTCATAAAGGGATGGACATGGTCAGAAACAATGCTCAGGTAGGCCGTGGCATTTAAACGATGCCAGTTGGCACTAAGGGGCCTAAAGTGTGCCAAGAAAACATCCCCCACACCATTGCACCACCACCACCAGCCTGCACAGTGGTAACAAGGCATGATGGATCCATGTTCTCATTCTGTTTACGCCAAATTCTGACTCTACCATCTGAATGTCTCAACAGAAATCGAGACTCATCAGACCAGGCAACATTTTTCCAGTCTTCAACTGTCCAATTTTGGTGAGCTTGTGCAAATTGTAGCCTCTTTTTCCTATTTGTAGTGGAGATGAGTGGTACCCGGTGGGGTCTTCTGCTGTTGTAGCCCATCCGCCTCAAGGTTGTACGTGTTGTGGCTTCACAAATGCTTTGCTGCATACCTCGGTTGTAACGAGTGGTTATTTCAGTTAAAGTTGCTCTTCTATCAGCTTGAATCAGTCGGCCCATTCTCCTCTGACCTCTAGCATCAACAAGGCATTTTCGCCCACAGGACTGCCGCATACTGGATGTTTTTCCCTTTTCACACCATTCTTTGTAAACCCTAGAAATGGTTGTGCGTGAAAATCCCAGTAACTGAGCAGATTGTGAAATACTCAGACCGGCCCGTCTGGCACCAACAACCATGCCACGCTCAAAATTGCTTAAATCACCTTTCTTTCCCATTCAGACATTCAGTTTGGAGTTCAGGAGATTGTCTTGACCAGGACCACACCCCTAAATGCATTGAAGCAACTGCCATGTGATTGGTTGATTAGAAAATTGCATTAATGAGAAATTGAACAGGTGTTCCTAATAATCCTTTAGGTGAGTGTATATATGAACAATATATGTTATTCATTTGAATTTGTGTATTACGTGAACGAAATTATGCATGACACAAACGGTGCCCCATACAAAATGGCATAAGATGGAATCCAACCCAAGCGCCTCGGAACACATATTTTTCCGCCACAGAATCCTAATTCCTCCACAGCTGTTTCCGCCACAGGACCCTATTTCTGCCACGCATTTTCTTAATGTTTGCTGCAGTTTTCTGTGGGATGTGTTGGTGTTTTTCTGAATGCTGTTGACATTACCACCCCTTTCTCTCTCCTGGTTGCAGCAATGCCTTTTTCTGAATGCTGCTGACATTTTTCAGAAATTACCACCCCCTTTCTCTCCTCTGGTTGCTGCAACATCCTGTTAATGATTTGCAGTAACTTGGCACTCCCCGGCTTCCATAGATATTGATCAATATTAAGAATAAAAACAATAATCTGTCGTTTTCTGAACCATGGGTAATTTGTCACTATAAATATCATAATTTACATAAACTAAAAAATATATATAACAGCATGATCATATGAAGCAGCCAGGACACTTTGAGACATGATGGGATTTTAAAACTGACGTTAAATGGAAAAATGTGAAAATAAAGCATTACACTTGTGCAGAGATGAGAACTGGAGCTTAATGAGTTCTCTGTCTGAGCTACCTCCCTGTTAACTTGTTTCTCGGTTCACACTTGTGGATCAATAGGCTGAAGAAATATAATGAAATAAGCTTGTTTAGTCTACCTGCCTGAACCAAAGTTTCATACATGTTAATTACAATTGCATCATACAGCAAGATTATACCTACAGGTGCAGCATAGCAGGAGATAACCAACTGCTACATTGAGATAAGAGATTATCCTGTTATGGTGGAGTAACCTAGGACTACGAAGTATAGTATTATCCCAGTATACTATATCGTCAAAAGCAGAGACAGATATATTTCTCCTGTGAAATTACTACACCTGAAAACCTGACATAGTATCAAACTATATGATAATCAGAAAATAATTCAAATTAACTTTTTATGTTTTGGGTTGAGAGAATATAGATTCAGTTTAGTCAGCTATAACTACAGACTAATATGAAGAATCTCAGAAACTATTATAAAACAAAATGACAGATGTTGAAAATAGGGGTCAAAGCAAATGCATCATTAATGAAGCTAAAATGAAATTGAAAACTTACAGTGGTAATAAAAATAAGAAATTCTGAACAATTAATTTGAGACAGTAAAATTAACATTAAAAGAATGACCAAAGACCTACTTCATTTTATATCTGGTTTATTTTGATCCGTTAACAAACAGAACAAATATATGCAGAGCATTAAACATCTTTAAAGAAAATAACTGCATTCATTCTTCATCTAATAAAAGACGATCTATACAGAACACTGTGAATGACAGTAGGATAGCACACAGCATGCTATTATATTTCTACTGACACTTAAATTACACACCATTAAAATGTTAATTTTCATGAAATACTATTTCAGTATCTTAAATGATTGATATTTCATTATGCAGTGGTGTTATATGGTGTGGAAACTGAGATGATGTTAGTTACAGACATGCTCCTTCCTCGTGTCTGTAGAATGCTCTCTCATGTATATGTGTAAATCATTGCTTTCATGTGTTTTGCATGCATGTGAAGGATAAGATTAAACTCTGAGCTGTTTCTTGTTTTGCCAGTTAGGAGGACAGTAACAAAATGCAAACAATTAAACAGAAGATTGTGAAGCAGTGAGGAAATTAAGGCGATATAATAGTCGTATTGTTGTCCTATCATTGGACATCTAATCATATATTGAAGAGTATATGTTTGATAGGCAAGGCTACCTCACTCATGCTTTGATGAAGACTGCTGAACCAGGCTTGAGACATCATTATGTTCTGCAAACCTTTCAATTGACTTTTGTGGTTGAAGTGTGTTTACAATAGTCTTTGGTACACCACACTGCTATTCAGATCATCACAGTGCTGCGTTGGCCAGCTTTGTCATACAGATGAATTCCATTTAAATACTTTTGACTTAATGAGTATTGATTTGGTTCTGACTGTGTCATGTCAGTGTCAAGAAAAATAAAAATAAAAACTCGCATCTAAGACATTCAATGGCAAAAACTGAAATAATTCAGAACAAATTAATTGGATACAATTGCTCACATAAAATGTGTTGTTTAATGTGTTAAAATAATAATTATTAATCAATCAGGGTTGTTAGTGGCCAATGTTTAACAAACTATGAACAACACTGATAAAACAACGTCCACAGACACACTAACTAAAACTAAGCATGGACTAAGTAATGTGTTTTGTTTTTAGGCAAGGAAGTCCAAAACAAATGCTAATCTAGATATGTGAAAGTGGACAATATGATAGATAGCCTGAGCTATAAATCCTTATTTGTCCAGCCGGAAGGGTTAGATAACTGAAAAAACTGCAATGACAATCATGTAAAGGCAAAACCTTATTATCTTATTGACTGCTCTAATTCTGCAGAATCCAGTGCTTTAAATGTCAATTGATATTCAAAAGGTTAATGATAATAAAAACCTCTTTGTGCACTGAAATTACAGCAAAGCAACTGTAGAGCTGGCATTGTTCTTCCACAAAATGCCAACATTGCTTCAAATGTTAATAACTATGAGTATCTTTTGCAATCTGAGTCTACTGTTCAGATTTCTTACACTGCTCTGTGTTTCACTCAGTTAATTTACAATTCAGTTAACAAAGGTTTGTTTTCAAAAACGAAAAGAAACAGATTGAAAAATATGTATGGGAACCAATACATGAGGAAAAGGCTTGTTTGGTCTTAGACGAGGCCATATGTTTTTATTATTAAAAAAGCACTACCAGTTTCTAATAAATTGACTTTTATTTTCCACAGAAACACACATACCCGACCTATAGTGGTTTGGAAGTCCCAAATTTAATTTAAACATCAAATGTAAACATTCTTCAATATGCTTAAAACTAACCTCTGACCTCCTGTAATACAGACATTGTATACTTTTAAAGAGATAATCTGTATGTATTTTAGATTGTTTGTACAGATGCAGGTTCTTTATTTATATTCTTACCCTTTTTATGCTTTAATGTTGACACTGAATTACCATTCAGATTACTATGAGCTACAGGAGAGTACCAGCATTTGTTTCCATTCAGAAAACATTAACATCTACAATGCATGTTTAGTGAAGGATGACTTGAATTGATAATGAGAAGATAAATAAGAATGAATGGAGGCCTATTTATTTCTTAGTACAGGTTGGCTGTTTTGAAATACATTATTATATCAGTCTAGCAAGAAAATATTTAATTTCATAGAATTTGAAGAAAGAGCAGTAGTTTCTGGGCTATCAGTCACACATTGAAATGGGATTAACCATCTGTGAAAAAATGCTGACATTGCTTTGACCACTTAAAAGCTTGCTGTTGTCTGCATTACTATTCAATGTCTGCTTTAAAATGTTCATTTCCAAACATTTACCAGCAGGACTCCTTTTTTATTCCGGTCTCAGAAGTACCTCTTAAAGGACATGCTGAAAAATGTCATTAATAGATCAAGGTGCATCACACCCATTTACAAAAAATTGCAAACATAATTGCTTATTATTGTTCAAATTGCTCAACACATTTTAAAATAAAAGTATGTATATATTTATATATATATATATATATATATATATATATATATATATATATATATATATATATATATCCAGCAGTGGACCTATAAAAGCTGCTGCTGTAGATTATTATTATTATTATTATTATTATTATTATTACCCAGTTCTGACATTCATGTTTGTTTGTTTTTTATCTACTATTGTAAGAAATAGTAAGGTCACTTATTTATTTTGGGCCAGATGGGATTTGAATAAATATGTACACATACTGCTTGTCTAATCACACTTTAAGTATTAAGTTACTTAAGCTACATTTCAAGGTAAAAGAAGCAGATAGAGAATTACAGTCTCAGCGTTCTTTTACGAAATCTGCTCAATGAATATCTAATATACCACTGTAATACAATCTCTTCATTTTGTGTTTTTTTATTAAAACCTTGTAGTACACTTGTGGTGAACAGCAGTTCGATCTCATGGCACTGTGAAAAAGTCCAAAACCCAGCACAAGTCCAATAGGACACATTTTGTTACTTTGCTGTACATGTCTGGAATACATTTGTACATGTAAAGATAATGTCTATTCCAGTCATGTCATATGTCTTGCAAAATTTAGTCCAGACAGAAAAACACAAACACATACATTCTGTTAGTTCATACCAAGTCTATATATCTTTGTGGTAATAACATTATATTTTTGTCTGCAGTAATGTACTGTAAATAGTGAAAATATAGTAAACGCGTGACATAAAAAATAAATGTACATCCAAATCTTCCAAATAAGTGATTGTTTGCTTTCATGGAATGCTGATCTAAAACAACTGTAGTTCACTTTATCTGAAGTTGATTAAAGAATCACAGAATCCAGTAACACATGCGGTTCAGGTTTGATTATTGTGTTTGGTTTGATGTTGGGGGAAGGGGCTGGGTCTTTTATACCCATATGTTTTGTACTGCTGGCCTTCACTTAAAGGGTCAGTGCACTGATTATTTTTGTTCTTTTATTTAAATAAAGACATTTTTTTCATGACTTTTCTGCCTTCTGGCCATGCACATGGCCCTGCTAAGGAGGATTATCTTGCAGAATCCTTAACTTTATGAATCAGTAATCAAAAATCACTTTTTCAAAGCAGTAGGGATCAATGTATACATATTTTTCTTAAGAAATCAAGAAAATTAGGTCAGGATAAAATTGAGAGCGCTATGTTTTTGTTATAATTTTGTAAATACAACCAAAAAACTCATTGAGATGTGCAGAGATTTCAGATTGTATATTGTCATGACTGGCTACCAAGCAGAAGACATGATGTCAGTGAGACATTGAAATTGGAGTCAGTACACATTTGTTGTACGAAAATAACAATGATCTAACTGTGACCCTCTTGCAGGTGCAAACATGGAAAGATGTCAAAGGGAAGGTCATTCTTTGGCTGTTGTGGGCTGGGGATGACTTAATGTAATGTGGCATTGGCAGAAAAGCAATTTAATACATTCTTTTATGATTGAAAACACAGAATGTGCTATAATCCTTGTGTGAAAACTGAAATTCATCTTAATTTGAAGTACTTTGCTTCAGAACCCTTGGAACATGGTGATGCAATACCAGTAGAAATGAAAAATGTAAAATCTTTCCATTCAGATTTTCCAATTGAAGTATTTTCCCACTTCCATAGGTTTTATTTTCCAACCAGACCTATCTTAATATGCTTACCTCAATGTACCTCAATGTACCCATGCTTTTCCTCCACATGTACCATACTGTATTTTTTACTGTTATTTGACTGTCCTTTGCCATAATTTTAAGGCTTTTTCACTTTAAAATGAAGACTTGGCTAAAATTAAAAGCTTTATTAAGATCAGAAATTATGATGCCAAAGCATCATAGCAGCTAGGAGAGGCAAGCTTACAGCCTCTTCTGTTTTTATGCTAATAGAGGTGATCTACCTGAATGTTATTCATCAGCATTACAAAGGATTCATAAATATGGATCAAAATGACTTTACCAACTTGATAATATTCACTTTCTTTGGTAATTGCTTTTACAGCTCTGCAATATTGTTTTTACATATGTGTAGAACAGCGCAGAGCCTGTTGTTTAAAACAAACGATTTGTTTGACTTGTCCGCCTTTACATTAATTTTGTATTGTAGCCTATGAATGACCTTTTGAATCTTAAAATGACAAGGTTATAAAATATCTCTCTACTCTATAGTGGTTTGCAAATATCTCAGAAATGGGTTGTTGACACACCAAGCCTTCTGTACATGCCAGTAGGCCACAAGGATCATGAGAGATGCATTGCTTTTATGTTATTCTAGCTCCTGGGCACTTTTCTCATTAAGATAAAAAAGAGTCCCACATTCAGATTAATCTGTATAATTGTACTGCATGAGCTTGTCAGACTATCTCAGCTCTATTAAATTTTTATCTTGTTAGCAATACTGAGCAAAATGTCAGGAAAATTAAAAGAAATGGTGGACTAATCCCCAGATGAAAAATCACTCTAGTCAAAAGCTAAAGTGAAACAGCACATTTTAATAGAACATAAGTGTAGTGAATAATCAGATCTCTCAAACTTAGGATCAGTTACAACAGCATTAGCAGAGGCACAAGGAAAAGCAATTAATTGTGTTTCTTAATCTAGCAATACATTGATAAATGGGTTACTACACTTCACTTCTTTGTTGTCATTCATTTGTTGAACATCTGAGGTAATCAAATAGGCTCTTATAAATTCAACCCATTCTCTTTCTAATTCTTTACATGAAACTTTCAAAATGCAATTGGTTAACAGCCTGTCATAGCATGGGTGCGTGACATTTGCCCAAACGAAGCTGTACCCCAAAAACAATATTGTTGCAGACATTCTAAGTATTCTCAAAGATTGTTTGCAGGAAGGATAGCATAGAATACAATACAATAGTAAACAAGGATGAACCTGTGTGAATCACTTTACAACTACATGTATTGATCAGTGAAAAACATTATTTTTTCTGTCAGAAGTATGCAGTTCATACATGTAGATGTTAATTACCACATCTGTATTAATTAATTCATTGGATCTTAGATTTTACATTTTGATTAAACTGATGGGATCAGAATCTTTTCACTTCTAGCTTCTTCTCAAAACGCAAGTCCTAAATATGGATTGATGAGCAACAAACCATTGCTGTTCATGATGGCCTATTTTGTAAATAAGCTGAATGAATGTTTGACAGTCATGCTAGTTTTATCTTGTACATATTGGTTGCTTCCCATAGTCTATAGCAGGAGTATGTTATTACATGACTCTCCCCCCAGTGAGACAACTCTATCATGCAATACTGAGGTCAGGATTAAAATGGCAAAAGGTCAGTCACTGTACATATCACATACATTGTAAACCTTGGAATTAGCAAAGAATACATGCATAAATTAATGCATGCATTCAACATATAAACATCTACAGCATTTCAAGGATGGAAAGAGGAAAGGAAAAATGTGTCTGTTTGTACAAAATCTGTTCACTTTGTCACCTAATGTGTTCAGGCATGTGAAATACTGTATGCATATATTACATGTAACCAATTACTCTTTTAATACATTACATTAATCTGAAGTTTTTATAGATACGTAAGTCACAAATTAGTTTAGAGTGTACTCACAATAATTGTTTCATACAGTGTAAAGACAAAGGTCAGTTTATCTTATGGGAATTTTGTAAAATATGGTACATTTAATTTCAGTTCTGTCCCCTTCAATTAGTTGTATACTGTATTCTACCTGTTTGAACTGGGAGGAAGGGGAGAGTATCTGTATACTGGAAACATGATTGATCATTTAGGATCTCAACCCTGTAGGACTATTTTTTTTACCCAGCTCTTATTCCTAGTTTCCATACAACATTAATATAGACTACAGTGTTCCATTATGTCAGTCCGTAACAAAGAACCAGAACTGCCTGCCGTCTAGATCTCAATCAAACTGAACAGCTGCTTAAGTGGTAGAAACAATCCTTTGTGATGAACAAAATAGAGATTTCATAAAATGATTTATTTAAACTGCAAAAATAAATAAACAGCATGTGTCTCTATATAAACATTCAATTACATAAAATTACTGGATCTTTTAAGAATGTTACAGCCATGCAAAACAAGATTTATATATATATATATATATATATATATATATATATATTATGGACTGTATTTATTATAGTAATCTAATTAATTTGAAAAACAGTCAAAAAAATTAGGCATCGACACAAATGCATTAAATTGAAGGATTTATTTTTCACAATAATCTAGACAAAGCACACAGGAATAAGCAATGACAAAGGATGACACGTCTTTGTTAGGCCCAGAACTATTAGGTCTCAGTGAAAATAATGGAGCTTGACAGTTCTAGGTTTATTTGTATTCTGTAAGAACAGTTTCTGTTGCAGCCAAACACTCTCAAATGTCTGGATTTATTTTCATTGATTCCATATGTTCTTTATTTTTATTTTATTTTGTTTGTTTCATTTGTATATGTAGCCCAAAACAGCAGCTTTAATAATATTACATATATTATTATTATTATTATTATTATTATTATTATTATTATGATTATATAATAATAATAATAATAATAATAATAATAATAATAATAATAATAATGTTATAATACTAAATATAATAATGCATACAATTTACAAATATACAATACAATGTAATGAATTGGACCAGCAATTGAAATATTCACAATTATGATTCTGAGAATGCTATTGTAGTTTAAGCATTAAAATATATTTGGAAATAAAAACAATGCAAATGGATTTAAAAAGAAGGAAGATTTATGACAGAAGGTAGAAGGGTTTGCTTAAAACAATAGTTTTAATGGTGAAAGCTTTTCTGTTCAGTGATGACATAACCATGAGAGACATTTATTAGCCTCAGCTTTCCATATGTATTTATTTGT
Organism: Amia ocellicauda; assembly: GCF_036373705.1. NCBI lineage: Eukaryota > Metazoa > Chordata > Actinopteri > Amiiformes > Amiidae > Amia > Amia ocellicauda. Next base: position 18,892,569 of record NC_089851.1, on the reverse strand, counting down.
TTATTTATTTATTTACCCATGCATTCATTTTCAATATGCGTCTCTTGGTAACAGTTGTGTCTATTTATTTATTTAGTATTTGCAAGTTACTGTTTTCAATAAGAAGCTCTACACAAAACAGACAAATCATTAGTATTGAGAGTAACTGAGAAAAACAATGCAATTTCACAATCTTCACAGCAAATAAATAAAAAAAATGTCTGTTAATCAGTTGGAAATTTAAATGAGCAAATACCATAAGTGGTAGGTATACATAACAGCTGAGAAAGAAATTAATGTAGTTTTCAGTATTTAGCAGCTGAACTGTAAGTAGGACAATCCAATATATTGGTTTTAAGCAGGTGGTGAACTATATTTGTTTTTACTGCCTTGATATTTTGTATTTGAGAAAGAAAGAAAGACATATTCTGGAAGTAAAAAATAAAGTAAGAAACATTCTAAACTTCTTCATATCTACAATATTTGTATGCAGATTATGCAACTTGGATTTATACTCTTTCATTTTACATATGACAACATAGTGACATATACTTGTTTGATCTTTTTTTCTTTCTGTTTGTTTTTAACAAAATTAGCTAGGAGAAAACAGTATACCAGATTGAAGAGGAATGTTTCTTTAGCCGGTGCCTCTGAACACTGTATTTATAATAGTCTCTGATCACAACTGAAAAGATAGTTGATCCGTACCGTAGAAAATACTTCACAAAGGAGTTATTTTGCATTAAAATTTAAATATTCTCTCCCTTTTTCATTTCATTCTGACCTATTTCAATTCCATTTCAAGTGCTAATTAGGATTAGATGACATGCAGTATTATGTAATATTTCAAATCCCTGCTTTATTGTTTCCAGAACAAGGCACTCCAAATACCCAGCATAATTTAAGATTGCAGCATAAATAGACTCTTTTTCAGTGTATTTGCTTGTATGGTCTTGGTGTTGTGGTAGTTGTTAACTCTCAAATTGCCAACTCCTTTTATTAAGCCTTGATAGGCAAAATGATAACCCACTGAATGTGATAATGTGTAGTTATATCAAGGGTTTTTTAAATAATATATGCAACTTTATTAAGTTTAACTATACTGTTTTTTTTTATTATGTAAAACACATTCCCTGATCCTCTGTCCATGTGATTTACTCTTTATGAAAAGGAATTAAGTCACAGAATGTATTTAAACATAATGAATGGTAAAATTGGTGCACTAAGTACGTGCAACACCATGAAATCAAATTCATTAGATGTGCATTCTATATTGTTTAAAACGATACACAGTTAATATGATATTAATTCTTCTTATAACATTTAATGTTCTGGTTGACGTTTTTGAGGAAAAGGAAAGTATATTACATATATTTTACTTCAGGTATTCTGCAACTTGATTAATCAGAGTACACTTTAAGATGGTGATGCCAAACCCATGTTTATTACAAAATTAATAAACAAATTAATTAAATAATAATAATAATAATATGGAATTCATATATTAAATAATGAGGAATCACGGTACCTTATCGTTAAGTGTTACCATGTTTATATACCTATTTATGTATTTGTATATGTTCTGTGGCTCTACAATAAGTTAATGCAGTCATGGTTACAAATGTCGTGCAGGCGAATTGTCACAGTAGTGAATTGACATGGAGATTAATTGTTATGGGGGCCAATTGCTATGGGGACAAATTGTCATGGGGGCGAATTGATGGGGACGAATTGATGTGCTCCCCTTAACTTTATTACTTTTTCAATTACCTTTTGATCTACTTGAATTTTCATAGTTTTAATAAAGTTGTTGAACATGACTTTGGTCTTACTCCACTTAATTTTCAGTCCGTATATACAGTATGTATGAAAACACAGGAACTGGGGTGCAGAAAAATGGCAGCAGGTGCTCTGGACTGATGTGTCAAAATGTGAAATATTTGGCTGTAGCAGAAGGCAGTTTGTTCGACGAAGGGCTGGAGAGCGGTACACGAATGAGTGTCCTTGCAAGTTTGGGGCTGCATTTCTGCAAATGGAGTTGGGGATTTGGTCAGAATTAATGGTCTCCTCAATGCTGAAAAGTAAAGGCTTATCATCATGCAATACCATCAGGGAGGCATCAGATTGGCCCCAAATTTATTCTGCAGCATGACAACGACCCAAACATACAGAGACAGTCATTAAGAAATATCTTCAGCATAAAGAAGAACAAGGAGTCCTGGAAGTGATGGTTTGGCCCCCACAGAGCCCTGATCTCAACATCACCAAGTCTGTCTGGGATTACATGAAGAGAGAGAAGCCAACTGAGGCTGCCTAAATCCACAGAAGAACTGTGGTTAGTTCTCCAAGATGTTTGGGCCAACCTACCTGCCGAGTTCCTTCAAAAACTGTGTGCAAGTGTACCTAGAAGAATTGATGTTGTTTTGAAGGCAAAGTGTGGTCACACCAAATATGGATTTGATTTACATTTCTCTTCTGTTCATATATATATATATATATATACTGATCAGCCATAACATTATGACCACCTGCCTAATATTGTGTAGGTCCCCCTTTTGTTGCCAAAACAGCCCTGACCTGTCGAGGCATGGACTCCACTAGACCTCTGAAGGTGTGCTGTGGTATCTGGCACCAAGACGTTAGCAGCAGATCCTTTAAGTCCTGTAAGTTGCGAGGTGGGGCCTCCATGGATCGGACTTGTTTGTCCAGCACATCCCACAGATGCTCGATTGGATTGAGATCTGGGGAATTTGGAGGCCAAGTCAACACCTTGAACTTGTGATTCATCAGACCAGGCCACCTTCTTCCATTGCTCCGTGGTCCAGTTGTGATGCACGTGCCCATTGTAGGCGCTTTCTGCAGTGGACAGGGGTCAGCATGGGCACCCTGACTGGTCTGCGGCTACGCAGCCCCATACGCAACAAACTGCGATGCACTGTGTGTTCTGACACCTTTCTATCAGAACCAGCATGAACTTTTTCAGCAATTTGAGCTACAGTAGCTCGTCTGTTGGATCAGACCACACGGGCCAGCCTTCGCTCCCCACGTGCATCAATAAATCTGGGCCGCCCATGACCCTGTCGCCGGTTCACCGTTTTTCCTTCCTTAGACCACTTTTGATAGGTACTGACCACTGCAGACCGGGAACACCCCACAAGAGCTGCAGTTTTGGAGATGCTCTGACCCAGTCGTCTAGCCATCACAATTTGGCCCTTGTCAAAGTCGCTCAGATCCTTACGCTTGCCCATTTTTCCTGCTTCTAACACATCAACTTTGAGGACAAAATGTTCACTTGCTGCCTAATATATCCCACCCACTGACAGGTGCCGTGATAATGAGATTATCAGTGTTATTCACTTCACCTGTCAGTGGTCATAATGTTATGGCTGATCGGTGTATATATATATATATATATATATATATATATATATATATATATATGTTCTGTGATGCAGTGAAATGCCATTGACCCTGACTGTTTTGCAGTTAGAAGTACAGTTGTATGGTTTGGTTACTTCTTACATGTTATTTTTTGTTGTAAACAGGAACATTGATTTATCAACAGGTTTTCTCTAAAACTTAATATTCTAGTTTCTAATTTGAATGGAACTAACCTTTTTCCTCCAAAAAAACATCAAGGGGAGACATACTTTCCAACAGTCTGACGTTAAAAAATGAATATGCCATCCTTGTTTTAATTCATTTGATTTCATGTATAACATAAAAAGGAATACTTAATATGTCATGGCATCTTGCTTGGTTTTAGTTTCCTCTAATTTGTGTGGTGAATAACCAAATACTCATAATGCAATTAGAAGATAATCAAGCCTGTAATTATGTTAATTGCTAAAGGCTTACGTCAGTCCTGTAGCAAGGAGGAGAAGAATACAGGAAAGCCATTAGGAGATCATACAGTAAGAGGGAGGAGGGCAACACAGTGTTTAACAGTTTATAATAGTACAATCATTTCAAATTAATAGTAATAAATAAATAAAAGAAAACTGTAAACACTGGCATATTATTGCATTACCAACAAAACAAATACAAAGTGAATTGTTTCCTAACCTTTTGCTACAATATTTCTTACCGTAGATGGAAAACCAACTGCAGTAATATCTTTTCACATACCAACTTGGGAAGTATGTTCTGGGCATGTATATTATCGGATATATAAGGAGATACTGAATAAGTCAGCAAAACTACAGAGATGTAGCATTTTTCTCTATTATTAATCAAAAAATGAATTTATTTTTGGTGCATCAGATTTCGTTTTGGCTTGTTTGATGGTAAGATGGAGCATTGTACTTTTATATGTGGCAAATTAAAAATCCAAATATAAAAGGACTAATAAAGCAAACAAGGCAAGCAAAAGAGTACCCCCACCTTGACTGCTGAAGCATTTCAACTCAGATTTCATCATCAAATCAGGAACTTTATGTCATTGTTCTGTGGCCAATACACATTGTTTATATTGACAAACTCAAATGAATTGTTTCACACATTTCTTTGAATATGTTACAGATAAGCTAATGAAGATAAGGCTCTGAGACAAACCGTGTTATTTCACTAAGATTTTGTATTATCCTGGGTATAACCCCCATTCAGTTAGGTAATGATAAACACACCCTTGAAATTCTGTACCACTGTAAATGTGCTTTAGATTTCATAATAAGTGATTGAAGGAGGACAGTTGCATTCTATGGTGAATAGGATATGGATTCATATTAAAAGGTCAAGAGAATCTAAAGAGAAATGTCAGGCATACAGATTGACCTATTCATAATGAAATAAGCCTGAATAAAAGCATCTGCATTATGAAGCACTACAAAACATATTTTATTTCCTGCACTAAATATTTTCAGTCTGAGTATAGATACACAAACATACAACATTAAATAATAAATAAATAAAAACAAATAAATTCATACATTGAATAAAAACAAATCTTAACATTTTCATTAAAAATCTCAGAAACACTTTTTGGTTTTGTATATGTACTCAGACTGAACATATTTAGTAGAATATATATATATATATATATATATATATATATATATATATATATATATATATATATATATATATATATATATATATATATATATATAAATGGGTTATGAAATGATCAGGTTAAATGTAGCTTAATAAAATCCATTATAAACTTACATTAAAGGCATAGCAGAGTAAAAGAAGATTATATATCCTTAAATAAACATTTCTACAATTAATTAATTTTCAAAATGTAGCCATTATGCCTCTGGGATGAATCTGGAAAGCAAAAAACAATTGGCTTCTGACAACTCGAACTGCAAAGCTTACTTAACAAGGTGGTAAATAATTAAAAGAATAATTGTCCATGAAGTAGTTCTTTTACTTCCCAGGGAGGGAATGTGGCAGTGAGAGCAAGTGTTCAGAACAGCATGTCATTGATTCCTCTTTTATTCAGGCTTCTTATTATGCACAGTTTACAGAGAACTTAGCCAGCAGTTGCAGCTCTTGGAGCCTCTTGAGAGAGGAATGTTTGGTCTTAAGTAGAGTGATACCCGGCTCTGTATGGACAATATTGAATACTTAAATCTTGGTGTACAGCATCTTGGAAATGTATATACTACATTAAGTTCAACTAATTATCACCAGGTGTCTGTCTGTGTTAAAAAAGCAGACAGAATGTGACTTTATTAATTCAGAATATTACTTTAACTACTGTACATTTACAACTGCATATGAACAGTAAAAGCAGTATAGTTAGTGTTCCAAGAGTTATTACATTAACACAGACGTTGCTCAGTTAGCGCTTTTAATTAATCAGGTTTAAAGATTTTAAGGCTTTGTTACTCACTATCTGAAGAGGTCCAGGAGGAGGACTTACTCCACACGGGCAAATTAATGGAAGCAGGAAACAGGAAGGGGCTGCTTGTATGAAAAATGGATTGGTCAACAGGCAGCTTTGTTGCACAATGTGTTCATGAGGTTCCATGGTAATAGGCTTAAGCCCTGCCCCAGCCCCCCTTCGGGTAGTATTCTCCACTTGAAAGATAACCCTTATATTTAAAAAGCGATTTTAAAAAACACAATAAAAAATAGTTAAGACTATTTATTAACTTACATTTTAAAATAAAAAATAATAAACAAGTTACTGTAGAAGAGCTCTTCAAAAATGTAGACACAGAACAAAACTTGTTGGTATTTTAAATAACATGTGAGAAACCAGGCAATCACAGAGTAGCATTTCCAAACATTCATATACCTCTAATCTTGTATGAATATTATCCCTTGCAAAGAATTGTTGGTATTTAAATATTTAAAACATTGTGTTCAAAAGGTTACATTTAACTAGTATGAAAACACAAAAGAGATCAGCTTCTGAAGGTTGATTACAGTGGATCCTGGACCAAACCGGTTTTAGAAGGGGAGAAGGGGGGGTTCATTGTCATATTTAACACAAATAAACGTTTTTTTTTCTTACTGTTGAGATACATGTGTGCCAGATCCCTACCTGTGTGTTATATATTATTAACTTATACTTATTAACTTACATCACATTATGTGATTTTGAATAAGCAAAATAAAATATGATTGAATGCTTATGAGCTCATGATTTTTTTAATTTGAGGGGTATATTCAGTGAAAAACATGACAAGTTGTTATGAGTCAAGTTGTTTACACTTGTAATAGCATCATCAAGGCCAGTGAAAGGATAACCAAAAGTGCCCCCCTTCTACACATGTGACAGACACACTTCCAAAATGTTATTATACAAGGTTGCCTGGTGGTATCACTGGCCCAGGGCATCCTATATGGAGATGGACTGTACATGCATACACTGCTTAGAGAGTGTGCGTTGCAAAACCAGTATGATTAAGTGTAACCCCAGAGCATTATTGCAAAGTGTGTGAGCGCTATAAAAGGCATGGCTATTAATTATTCAGGAGCACTATAATGAAACAGTGCTAAACGAAGCATACAATAGTGGGAAAAGGTTGTCGCTTTATTTTAAAATATAAATATACATTTTATAGTGAAAATTAATAAATAACATTATTAATATACAAATATAACATAAATGAACCTAAGGTGAAATGGGTAACTCACTAAAACACACACAGTAAGACTCATTGGCTCATTGGCTACCACAGAAAAAGGACACTCAATGAATGACAAGACTTTAAACTCAACTAAAACACTGTCCCCTGTCATGTGTTTTGAATTAGTGTTGTGCGTTTGGGTTTTACGTGGTTGCCTCACTTTGCTGAAGCTTTGCCTCATGTCTCCAGAAACTTCAGCCATACAACTGCAAAAAGTCTGTTCCTTATGCCATCTGGGAAAAAGGAACCTGCTTTCTGGTTGCAATGTCAATGCTGAGCAAACCCAAATTCAGCCATATCCATCTCTAGTTTCTGTGATATGATGTGCAGCTTTCAGTTAGTTGGATGCCTATTTCTCAAAATCAGTGACCGTGCGACCCGTACCTTCCCCCTGTGGGATTCAACAATTTCCTTCTCAGAATCCATCCCTCCACATGTCAGGTACACTGCTGCTGTTGGTTTGTTTTCCATTTGTATTTGTAGAATATATTGAAATGTACCCTGCCAGAGTGCAGCAGTATTATATGGTTTATAAAATTAAGGTACTTGTGCTGTGGGTTTATTAAAATAATTTTCCCAGCTCTGTGTAGCGGATTCTTCGCACTCCACATTTATTGAATTTGGAATTTGCCTGAACCTGAATCCTGCACAATCCCCTCTCCAGTCTCCTCCTAAATGTTTTCAGACTGTAAGGTTTGAAAGTCCCTGCTCATTCTGGGTCGGTTTGCCACTGTTCTACCTGTGTTTCAGCTATTCTTGCTTTTCGTGCTCTAGAAACCGACAAGGAACATGCATACTGTTTGGGGAGTTATCGTGTTCTGAATGAGCTAGTCACTGTCACACATATCATTTACTTACATACTTTTAATCAGACTCTGGTTCTGAGCTGCCTCCTGCCTGCAGCTTGCTGTTGGTTAGGCACGAAAATATTGCCAAATCACTGTCAAACAGGGGCTCCTAGAAGGGCATGACCAATGCCACAAGACTATATAGGGACCAGTGTATTGTGTTGGTTTAATTAATTAGAATTAATATAAAGTGGTGAACTCTTCCACCTCTACAGATCATTGACTTTTCAGAGTTTGGTCAGTTCTAGTAGGCCATAAAATACATCAAAGATGTGCTGTGTTTAGGGAGGATATGGACATCTTGATAGAAAGCCATCCTTCAGGAGATGAGGCCTCTGCCAGCTCAGCACTGGCATGACACTTTCAATCACAATCCAGGGGCCGGTTGCATAAAACTATGTTAGACTGGTCTAAACCATTAGACTGGTCTTAATTTGACAGTTAGACTAGTGTATGCAAGTTGCAAGTTGCATACAAATTAAGACTGACTAAGAATTAGCCTGAAAAGTTAGCCTCTTCACCCCCAGGTTAACTTAGCACTTAAGTCAATTGAAACCGCTGGCCTGAGTCTACAGCGACAGTCACTAACTCTATATTTTACCTACACTTCTGTCATTTCAAAACTTTAATTTATGTCTGATTAGTAATGTTGTGCTGTATTTAGCACTTTTGTTTTGCTAAGTCACCTTGGATAAGGGCGTCTGGCAAAAGAATAAATAATAATAATAATAATAATAATAATAATATTAATAATAATAATAATAATAATAATAATAATAATAATAATAATAAAAAACTCTGTGCTGAGTTTAGTACGCAGATGTTTCCTCTTAAATTAGTATATTATTTAATTGTTTCTCCCGTCTTTTACAGACCAAACAGTGTGCACACACTGCGGAAGAGTCGCAAGAGGGAATCTCACAATTCAGCTCCTCGCTGAATTTAATCTAAAATATGAGGACCTGCAAATGGGGAGGAGACGTGTTTTGCTGTTGTGGCTTCCGAGGTGGGCGGGCAGCGCGAGAAGCACCATGAGCCAATTATAGTGTCTGAAATTCAATTGAAACCGGAGGCAGAAGAGCATGACGGTGCTGCGAGAAGCAGCAATGGTTCAATAAAGCATTTAAACACAGTGATCTGGTGCTCCGTGCTGTAAATCCACAGCATTAATCTCCCCACTGACACAACACTACAAGCCTATACTTGGTATCGGTTAAAAATATGAGTAGAAGAAAAAATTATACAATAAAAGTTATTATTATTATTATTATTATTGTTATTATTGGCAGATGCCCTTATATATGCGTCTATTAGCGGGTGTATCAATGGTGTGTTGGGTGAATGTAAATCCTTTATTTATTATATAAATCCGGGCTGTCCGCCCTGAGCCACGGTGTGTCGCAAGAGATCTCGTCCCCGTGAGGTGCTCCTCCGCCAGCTTGTGCCCACACTATAGACCGTAGCGGACCCAGAATTCGTGGACAAATTGTGCCCGCTGTCCGGCATCCCACCAGGTGCCGCTGCAATTGCCGCCGTGCCAGACAATCTCCCACTTGGGCGAGTGACAGTGGGGGTTCGGTGGTGCTGGATCTCCGCCTCTCCCCGAGCCCCTCCGTCTCCTCCTCCAGGTTTGTAGTGCTGGAGACAGCCGCACCTCTCACACTTGCGTCTACACCTGCATCTGCTGCTGTGCCAGCTGTCACTACTGCACCTGCCATGGCAGCTGCTCCCCCCATGGCAGCCATGCCCCCCCTGCCTGACATGCCCACAAGGCTATGCGCGCCTCCGTGCGTGCACGTGAACAACAGGGAAGAGCAGCAGAGTGACGCCCACAGGCTCCCTCCCCCTCTTCCGAGTCGTTGCTTGCCTCCTCCCCGCCACGCCGTCGGTGACGGAGATCAGGCTCCGTGGACAGAGAGCGGGATGAGGCCATCCATGCTCTGAACAGCAGGATTGACAAAATCTGCACTCTGCTGGCCGTGTGAGCGAGAGCGAGTTACACGCCCTGTCCGTATACCCGTCATGTGTCTGTTTTGCAGGAGATGGCTCCAGGGTCACGCCACGGCCTAATTCTGCATTCCTCCCGAAAGTGCTGGCTCCATTTCATGTCAACAGTCCTATTGAGTTAATGGCTTTTCATCCTCCCTTTGCTTCGGAGCAAGAGAGTTGGCTTCACCTGCTCGGCCCTGTGCGGGCCCTCAGGTGCCATTTGGAATGGATCAACTGTTTTTGATCTGTTTTTGACTGTGTCTTATGGAGCGCGGACACAGGGCCAGGTGTTTTCAAAGCAGCGCCTCTCGCATTGGATTGTGGACACCATTACCATAGCCTACGAGTCCACTGGGACCCTGGTCCCTGAACACCTGGTGGGCCACTCGACTCGAGGCATTGCCACATCATGGGCCCTTTTTCAAGGCGCCCCCTTGGCAGACATTTGTGTGGCTGCAACTTGGGTTTCGCTGCTTACATTTGCCCGGTTCTACAGGTTGGATGTGACGGGACCGGTCCCTTCCATTAGAAACCTGGTGTTGCAGTCGAGCTCCAGTATCCTACGGGTTTCATCCCGGCTACTCTGTTGACTAGCTGGATTATTATGATGTGTTTTCAGTGGATCAGTGGTCCACTGCCATGAAATGCAGAGGCTGCACAAGTTGCTTGATTGCCTGCGCCATATATTGTGCAAGTAGATTACAGCCATGCTCCTAGCTGCACTAGTAGAGCAGCCAGCCTTGCTATTGTACATGGAGGGTGTAAGAGTTGACCTCTGTATCCCCGCTTTGTATATGCTGATTCTAAACAGTTCCCAGTAAGAACATGACTGCGGTCCATCTCCTGGGCGGCTCAGGTTACTCAGGCCCCTAAGATTACTGTCTGGAGTTGTGTTACCGAGGCCCCGTAGTGGTCACCTCGGGGCAGGCTCCCTTATCAGCTCGCTGCATCCTCCCTTGCGACGGTTTTGTTATACAGTAACCCCTCCCCCTTGGGCATTGGTTCTGACTTGAAAGATAACAATAGGTTGTGAATGCAACCCCGGTTATCTGAAAAAGGAAGCACTGCCCAAGGGTTGCAAGGTCGCGCGGGAGTCCTGGCTCCCAGCAAAAGTACGAACCTGCGCTGATGTCACATTTTATAGAACAGGAAGTGGGAAGGGACCTGTTCTGAGTGACGTGCGCAGGGGCCAATGGCAGCTTTGATAGAGTAACGTTTTTTATCAGGTTTCTACGGAAGTGCACAGAAACCCCTCCCCCTTGGGCAATGCTTCCTTTTTCAGATAACTGGGGTTGCATTCGCAACCTATTATTGTTTTCTCACAGATATTTTCTTTATTTAATACAGCAAAACTGGGTCCACTCCCACTGTATTGTTGGGTGGGATTAAATACAACTTTAACCAGCTACTAAAAGCAAAGTACATAACTATACATCATGGGATTTACATTAACAATTAAAAGAAAGTACCATCTAACTAAATATGAAACCTCGACTGAGTACACAGAAACCCAGAGACTCAGTTCCCTTTAAGACATAAAGCAAGTTTGTATTTTGTGCTACTTGAATCTCAGAATGAACTCTGAACCCAGCCAGCAGCCCAGCCTCAGCTGTGGAGACCGTATTAAGAATTCTTCACAAAGACATAAAAACTTTATTTATAACACAATCCTCAAACCAGCAATCTCGCATGATCACTGGGATAGTGCCTAGATTTTTGACCGTCGAACTGCATTTGAATAATTCAGTCCAGAAGCTACTCAGTCTGCACTAAAGACTAAAGAACATTCATCCTGCCCACAGAATTGATTCAGGATTCCCCAGAGACCATGTACTCCGAGGAAGGGCGTCACTGGACCGTCGTTCCTCACAGTGCGGACACACTCCTTGCTTGAGTCCCTGCCTTATCAAGTACCTTACCAAGCTCCTGACTAGGGCAACCAACCTGTTAGGAAATCCTGATAAGTATCGGAACATTCAATATTTGTTATTTATGAACTTGGGAAATATTGCAATTTAAATGATTAAGTGTTGCTGATATACAATAGTATATTACTTAACATATTTTTATATAATCTAGTTCTATTAAACATTTTAATCTGGTGTTATACAAATATTAGTGACTATGTAGTGTGTATATATATATATATATATATATATATATATATATATATATATATATATATATATACACGTGTATTTTGAGGGAGAACTTCACCGTTCTGCCATTAGCTATTTGTGACCAAATTCAATATTAGCTAATAATATAGGGTGTTTGTATTTAATCTATTCTAATAAACTGAGCTCTGCTGGTTAAAGGTCTTATAAGAGTCAATTAATAGGGAAAAAACAACTCTTACTACATAATAGCACTACAACTGTGTAAAATAGTTGTTACGCATTGTTAATAGACATCATGTTATTACATGAGTTGTACACACTGAAACTTGTAAATCAATGACAGAAACACCAAACTACAGTGACAAGCCCAGATAAAGGAGAATAAAACCAAGAAAAACACTGTCTTTCAGTGAATGTCTGATTTTCATCCTTTTGTAATGCATCAACTAGTTGCACCCTTGTCTCTGCCCTGCAGGGGCCACTGTAACCATATTTCCTACCTGTCACATACATCTAAGCATGGAGAACTCAGTCACAATAATTAGTTCACTAAAATACTTACTGGTGCTGCCTTTTACCTTACACAAGGCAAGATCATGCTCAGAAATAATTTATAGGAGATCAGCTGTCGTGGTCAGCCACAGACTCTGTATTAGCAGTTCTAATGAGTGGGTTTATTAAGATGCTACAGCAGCAATAGGACAAGGATAATCCACACTTGCCTAATGGAGTGTGTATGTGCTGATTAACAAGGCTATAGAAGATCCACATTGCCCTTACTCTCATTCAGTCTTTGTATTGCATGTGCAGTGTGAGCTGGGGTACAATCTTCCATAAACGCTTATGCTTGGTAATGATGATAACAGCCAGAGATAGGCAGACATCTGTCTTATGGGAACTTGATATTTGGAGTAGAACTGTTCATAGACCACCAGCAATGTCCTAGTGCTGAAAATATGACAGAAAAAGTCACATATTTTGTTGAAGTTTGCCGATGATTGAATACAATTTCTTGTACTGGATGGGGGGAGACCCATAAGCAAGCGCTACTTAATATGTATCAAAATCTGTTTGGTGTAACCCAGGGCTCCGAACTCTTTCACTACTGCTAAACAAAATTACCCTGCCTCCTCGACAAGGCAGCTGGTACATAGTGTAAGCCAATGTGCATAAGTAGAGTGTGAAGTCAACTCAGCACACATATCTATATATTAAATACTTATAAATGTATATTTGCATCTCTTTAAATTTACATTTTCCCACAGGATAATTAACCCCTTTCAAACTCCATTACCTCTTTTGAACTTCATTCCCTGACTGCTATCATACACATACAGAAGTGGTCACAGTTCCTTGGTTTGCCTGTATAAAGAAATGTTATACAAAAGCCTAGTAATTATTGACACAATCTTGTAATTATCCATTCATTTGTCATTTAAACTATCATAGAATTTAAAGCTACAAAAAACATGTTGAACAACAAGCTAGTCACATTCACAAAGACTATAATTAAATGGTAGAATACAACCCTTAAAAATAAGACGTTAAGTTTCACAATGAAATGATGTAATTCTTGGAAGTCCAGTGAGGTCAGCTAATGAAGAGTATACACGGTGAAATATAAAGCCCACAACATGGAAAATATATTAATGAGAGGGCATTTTTTCAGTCTACTTATTATAATTTAAACATACCTGAACTTAATTTTGAATATTAATGTCTTTAGTGCTTCCTACAGCTCTTGTGGTTTTGCACAGCACAGAATAAAATAACTGAATTAAGACAATTTGAATCCGTTAAGGACAACTCATTAGGTTTCATTTTCCAAAGGCAAATTAATAGAAAAACATGCTGACATTATAATTAATGACAGACAAAGCCATAAATAAATGTTTTCTTCTTTTTCTTTTCCCCAGGACTAATAATGATACATGTAGCAGGGAGAGTACACACAAACCCACAGTTAACTGAATTACACATATATTGTGTAAGTAATTGGAACTATATTGAAACGATAAATTCATGGAAAGTAAATAAGCATGAAACAAAAAAACACATTGTAAAAACCAACAATACTCCTTGGAGTAAGATGTGTGGTGGTGTTATCAACTGACTTTTGAAAGAATAAACCTTTTGAAAAACACAGATTATATTAATATATTATTCTTCAAGAAGAGAACATTCCCCCATTTTATTTCCTGTTTTCCCTAAGCTTGTACTTTAGCTGCTCTAAAAAAACACAATAATGACAGGGAGCACAATTTTATATAACCAATTGATTGATAGGAGATGCACAGTAATTGGATAATTCATCCAACCAGGTACAAAGAATAATCTTTTGACATTTTCCATTACTCAATCAATATGGCCATGAAACCAAAAAAACCATCTTCTTTGTGGGAAACTAGCTTTTGATTCGTGTGGTTGGCTGTACAAAGCTGTGAAGTTGGAAACTTATATAAACTCTATCTATGTCTCTCATTGGTTTTGAGAAAGCAATATTTCTTCATCTGGAACACACAGTCTCACTATGCAAGGTGTTTTATATTGTTGCTGTTGCTGAGCAAAATTCACTTCTGTGGCATTAACTGTGGCAAAGAATGCTTGTGGGTTTCTTACATCAAGCCTACACCACTACACCACTGCAGTTAATTGTTTTTTAAAATATATATTTATGCATTTATTGCCACCTGTTATTCTGTGATATATTTATAATTTCAGATTGTTAACTACTTACAGTAGTAGTGACAGTAATATAGAGCTACAATTCAGAAGGATACCCAGAAATGAATTTGGCCCTGGTTGACTGTCTGATATGCTTGAACACACCTGCCCCCTTTGCAGTTAACTGGTTTACAAGTAAATACATAAAATACCTTCTACATTTCTGTACTTGATTTTTATGGAGTGGCAGTCAAAGATTGATATATCCCCTTCTCTTAACTCAGTTTAGTCAACTGCAATCAATTGTCTCTAGGCTGAATCAGTGAATCAATTTTCTCTATTCTGAAAATATATAATTGATAAATAAGTAGATTTTAATGACTAATTATTAAACTAAACAAAACACCCAATGACTATGTGAAATTAGGAGTGGGGAAATACATTTGAACAACCTGCACAGGTAACCACAGAACAGATCAATCACAATCACAACTTTGACAGCCAACTCTTGATTAATTGATTGATTAATTGACAGAACTGTTAATTGATTCGTTTTTTCATGTTCACTGTATTCAGCTATGCCTATTCGATTTCACAATCTAGTATGTAAGGTGTAATCGTTTCAGAAACTAATACAATGTTGGTAGGTTTGCGCCTTGTGGCGCCCCCTGTGTACTGCGAATATCCGCGCTTCAGCTCCTGTTCTGTCGTGCGAGTCTTTTGTGTGAAATGTTGGAGGCTACAAGCACACAGAGCACAGCTGCACTCAATGCATTGGGAAGCCATTCCGACAAGATCTTGACTGGTTTCTGTCCGTAAAAAAATAAAGAAAACTTCAATACAAAGAAAAGAAAAATATTAAACAAAGGGGGAAAAAAGCATTAGTCCGCAGACATTACTAGTTCTTTTTATTCATTCATTTTCTAAGCCCGCTTGGTTCATTTTTGGAGAGTTTTTTTTACGCAAACCGCAAACGGATGTGAGGCAGAGAAGGTGTTCCTCTCAACTGCATCTCAGTACTACTACTAATACCCCTGTTTCTAACTCCGACTTATTGTTGTTTTTTTGTTTAATTCTGCATCCTTGTGTACAAGAGAACACGCATCCGAAAAATAGGAGTTGATTGATGTTTCTACTGAAATGGACGTGAGATTTTATCCTCCTCCACCACAGCCTGCATCAGCGTCAGACCCTTCCTGCTTGGGACCCTCGCACTGCCTGGACCCTTACTATTGCAATAAGGTGATTCTCCTTTCTTTCCCTGCTCTTACATTATTAGGCTTGTTTTCAGGTTATGCATGGACATGTTTCAAGAGACCTTCACCCCCCCCCCCTAATATAAGTAACATTAAAATTAGATGTACTTGTTTCATTGTGACTGTCATAGACTGTTTTCAACTGGACCCACATTGCTTAACAAACTTACCCAATTGAATGAAAGAAGGGGAACAAAGTCAGCACTTGAATTAGTTTTGTGTCCAGATGTGTTTCTGTGATGTGTGCTTTTTTTTTGCAGATTCTGACTCAAAAATCTAAATGTGCAGAAAACAGCATGCTGAGGACTAGGCTAGTGCTAATGCACCCTTTAGACTATAAAGAAGTAAAGACTTTTGTTTGTCTGCATTATTCAATAATGTTTTTGCTTTGCATTTCTGAAAAGGGTGACAACCAGGCTTTTATTCTTTTGAGGGGTTTCTGTGGTGGACGTAGACTTTTTACAGGAGTCCTATCCAATACATGTGTTACTTATATATGTATAGGCTTATGTTACAGTGGTAGACAATCACAATACAATCGTGCACTATTTTACACAATTCTGTGGATTTTGAATACCTACTGGATCTTATTTATTTTACACAAACTAATATTCATATTTTGTTCTACGCTACAAAGCACATTTACACTATTAGTATACCCAGGGGCGTCGATACATTTTACATTTTAATGTAAGTATCAAATCACTATTGCAAAAAAAAAAAAAAAAAAAAAAAAAAGAACAAAAAATAGGTTGCATTGTCTTCTGTTTTCCCATCAAGCATGAATGCACATTTTAGTATTTTATGGCATTGTCGTAGAAGGATAATTAATAATAAAAACATTTTCTCTGGCGTATTTTCATAACAAAAGAAGTTCACTGGTTTAGCACTTGCACCTGCAGGACTTTACACACGCAGTTTTCAAATCCATCGCAGAGTAATTCAATTGATATGGTTTGAAAACATTGTATGTATGTATGTATGTATGTATGTATCTCTTTATGTATTGCATTGTACGGGCGGCTGCGCGCTGTATGAGATCATCAAGTTCTTGTTACACTGTACCTTTGTGTGTGTGTGTGTGTGTGTGTTTATATGTGTGAGTGTGTGGTGCAGTCTAGTTCTTGACGTTTTTATAGGTGTACCTTTATACATTGGGTCTGATTTCAAATAAAATGTTCCCAGAAATCGTTACAGTTGACAAAGTAAAGAGCACATTTTCAGTGGAGACGAAAATACTTTTTTTTTTCTCTCCCCCTCCGGGACAAGTTTTAACAATATACTCCTAGATGGCATGCCTTGGCTCTAAGGTATTGTAAGCATGCATTGCTGGCAATTACACAATTACTGTCCGGGGGTATGTTTTAACGAGGTGCTAATACATTGACGTTAATAAACTAGTGGGATTACTATAATATGCTTTCAGTCTGTAAGGTTAAGACAGATGTTACTGCTAAATATGTGTGGTCAACAGAATACAGTCGATTTATTTCAAAACATCAAATATCCAGCATAGGTTTTTAGGCTTTTAGGGACATACTAATTACAGCTAACTAAGGCGAGGCAGTAACAGGACGATGCAATGACTCCTGCTTCTTAAGGACCTTCTTATTTCTTGCATGTGCTGTTAAGTATGCATGTTAAGACGTCAGGCTGCAAACAAAGGGTGTGATATTTAAAGAGTTGCAAAACAAGCACGTATATGTAAAACAAACTTTTTCCTTTTTCCCTCCCCCTTTTTGAATAATCGATGCCAAATTACTTAGTGATCTTTTGGGTTGGATTTCTGAAGGCTATTTGCTGGGTTTGCATGGTTTGTAACACTGAGATTTATCATGGATAAGACTTTGAAAACACTGTGCTGTGAGTTAGAGAACTCAGGCTGCTGTGCAAACAAGGGTGATTGTGGCAAATGTGTGAGGCATCTCTTGTACAAATAGACAAATAGAAATTGATGGTATGCAGCTTGATATGGGTCAGGCATTCAGAGGAACATACATTTTAAAAAGTCAAGAGAATATCTGAAACAAACATGTTTTCTATTTATTTTTAATTGTTGGCATAAACATCTTTCTTACATAAACAGACACACACACACACACACACATATATATATATATATTAAACAAAGATGATTGTAAATCATGATACATGCTTTCGAAGTGAATAACAATTAATACAGCTTTTAAAAATGAAAATACATTTATATACACCCCAGGCCAAATCAGTTTCTTGGAATACAATTATGTTACTGAAATTCAATACTTATTTTTTATGTATACACTTATAATTCTAATACTTATGTTTGACTATACATTTTATTCGACCTAGCATCATTGGTGACTGTTGAGTTAATAGCACACAATCTTTTGCATGAACAAATTAAAACATGACAATTCAACTATCTGAAATAATAATTTGTATTCAGTAACTCAGTATTGTTGTAAATACTTAGAGGCTTTGAACAACCCACAGCTTTCCCTACTGATGTTTCAACATTTTATTCTGTTGACAGTGCCTTTAGCATTTAAAGAATGTAAATTAAATAACTGCATTAATTGGCAGCTTTATGAAGGGAACTGAAAAATCCACATCTCAGCACTATTCATTGCTAGAGCTGCTGTGACCTTTCTGTGAAGTTTCTTTTTTTTTTCTGTTTCTACTTGTCTTTTGTAAAGTCTAATTTCCAGAGTACTTATACTTTTCTCTAGTCTTTTTACCATTCAGAAGTAAAGTATTAGTATGATCATGCATTCCATATGTAGATATCAAATCAAATCAGTAAAATAGATTTGAAAGCAACTCTTTCACAATAGATGAATGAAGAGCAGTATGTGACATTCTGCATGAGCTGAAGGGCATTTATTAAAGGCTTTATATAACTGTACAGAAAGCGGTAATTTAAATTAACATGATGACAATAATTATATGACAAACTTACTACTTGTATGTCACAACGTGCTCTCCATAGAGTTGACTTAATTTTAGGTACTGAAAAGCTTAGCCATATTGTTCTGTATTAAGATATAACTTTAGTTCTGTGGATACCAGATTGTTTTATACCATGGCACATATCTGCACATTAATGTGTTTCAACAGTAAGACAAATACAAAATACAAGGGTACTATATGAGGTCATACATCCAATTAGAAACAATAACAATGGCATTTTCAAAAGGTAAGACTGGTTCTCCTTCATTTCTTAATTGTGAACCCTTATTAAATCACAATGTTAAAATAACTAGAATCATGTTCATGCCCTACAGCACTCATATTAAATGTCCATTGCATTAATTAATCTATTGCACTGCATATGCCATATTTTAAATTCTATACGCATTATGAAAATATTCTACATTATTTGATGAGACCATATTTCACAGTTAAGACATTTTGTGAATATGGTACAATACAACAGATAAATGCAGAGAAACCTTTAGATGGCTTGTAGTATATAGGAATTTTCAAAATCATAAATGTTAAATAAAAAAATGAATACAAAATTAATAGACGCAAATGTTCAAGTGGCAGATCCTAGTCCTAGTGTACATCATTAACTAAAAAGCAGTGTGTTTATTGATTGAGGAAAACAAATAACATTTTTTATATACATATTTTTTTTACAAATGTTTTAGCAATCCCAGCATGTCCTGATAATATCACAGCATGGCTTAGTCAGACATATTTGTAATGCTTATGAAGTTGCAGTTTGTCAGTGTGGGGCAGTGTCGCACATTTACTAACAAACACATTTATAGTTTCATTGAATCAAGGTCAGAAGTAATGATTCAAAGTTTTTAATCTGGGACAAAAACAAGTTCCATACAGTTTCAAATTGATGAAATGTTTTCAAGTACCCTTCCAACTGGTCCAGCTGCATAGTACATTAGTGTCACAAAAGTAATGAACCGTGGATATAAAAAATATATTATAAAAGGATTACCACAAATGTAATACACTTATTAGAAAATAAAACAACAAAACTGAATAATAAAAAACACCTGTGAATTAACTTCAGCTTCCATATCATGTATAATTTATTTTCATGAAGTTATTTATGGCTGATTAGGTAATTTATTCGTGTGTTTTTGGGGTTTCCATTAAAAGTTTATTGTTTAAGATATATACAAATACAAAAGCCATCTTAATATAGACCCAGCCCGGACTCTCCAGGGAGTGGTCCACATTTGTCTGAGATGCGAAAAGCGCCGGGGTAGCCTTTGAGTAAAATGAAATACAACATGGTTTTGCATAGATGCAGCCGTGGCCATTAATCATGAACAAAACCTGTTCGCCGTGGAGGGCTAATATCAAAGCTAATGATTTTTTTTATGTTAATGACTTTCTGCTGGCACATAAAAAGATATATATTGTTAATAGTGTTTCAAGGCTTTAAGTTATTAAAGCTGATGAGATAATACTTTGGTCACAAGAGCAACTGTTTAAACTACGCCTGCCCTTGCTTTTGTATGCCTGCCATTTAAGTGGCCTGAAGTATCAGGAGGTTAAGGTTTGATGCCAAGAATCCCCAGGGTTCTCAGGTTCAAATTATTTCCTTGATTGATATTAAAAACTCATGACACGGGCACTTCCGCTTTGCAGGCTGAAGAAGATTTTCCCTTGCATCTGACTAAGGGTCTGCCATGGAAAGTAATGGAT